>NW_006790915.1:352356-454215 GCF_000442215.2 Lipotes vexillifer | reverse complement strand
ATGCCAGAGGTCGGGATAGATGTAGTGCCTAAAGTTGAAGCACAGCCCCACTAGAGATACCTGAAGGAAGCCCAGTGCTCTCTGATGTACTTGAACTGCCCTAGTTTCCAAAGTCAGGAAAGCCCACTTATCTCCTGTTAAAATCCAGCATATCCAGAGGGCTCGAAGATAATCTTACAACTGGGGTCTTCAGATACTTGAAAGCCAAGCCAATCCAGCAATCCACAGCCCTTAGTTGTTGCCTGGGGCTCTGATGCTGCTTTTCAGTCAGTTAGCCACCCACAGCGCAATTTAGTTGCATACCAGTTCTTCACTAGAGTCATAAACCTTATCTAGTAGCCTGCAGGTCACAGCCTCTGCTTCTCTTTAGAAAGTTAAGGAACTTGGAGTTGGGCATTGAGGAAAACAAGCCACAGTCAAGTTGTCATATACCCTGGATCCTTTCTCATTCCAATGCCATTACATTCTAATGAGTCTCAGATTTATTATATCTCCAGTTCCCTACCATTCCCCCAACTCACATATCCAGTGGCCCACTCAACAGTTCAACTCGGATATCTAATGGATATCGCAAAGTTTACATGTCCAAACCGAACTTTAGATTATCATCTCCAAACCTACTCCTCTCCCAGCCTTTCCTGTCTCAGTGAGTGCCTTACCCCATTTTTCAGTTAATTGCTTAAGACAGTATCTTAAGATTCATTCTTCCCTCTCTCTCATTTTATATCCACATCCCAATCGATCAGCAAATCCTGTTGGCTGTACTTTCAAAATGTACCTAAACTGACCACTTCTCACCTCCTTCATCTCTACCATGCATCCAACTATCTCTTTTCCTTTCCTGGTCTACTTCAGGTGCCTCCTGACTGCTTTCTGTGCTTCTGCTCTTGCCCTCTACAGTTTATTGTCTAGAAGGCAGAGTAATCTTTTTAAAAGGTAAAATGTTTTTTACTTCCAAAGGACTCTAATAAAATCTAGACTTTGTGCCATTGCGTATAAGGTTCACCGTGGTCAGGACCCTAGGTGCTTTCAACCTTATTTTCTACCATTTTCCATGACTCAGTACACTTTAATCACGTTAGCTTCCTTCCTCTTGCTTAACTACATCATAACCATCTTATCTCAGGGCTCTTGCACTCACTCATCCCTTTGCTGAGAGTACCCTTCCTCCAGATTTTCTCATGATTCCTTTCCTCATTAAATTTGTGATTTGTTCAGATCTGTTGGAATTGCCTTATCCTAAAGATTATTCCTGACCACCCTATAAAATAGCTCCTGCCTTATTTCCCTATTCCACCTACCCTGTTTTACTTTTTTTAATAGCATGTATCACCACTTGAATCATTTATTTGTTCATCGTTAGAAATTCTTCCAGTCACCCTCCATGAGGGAAAGACTTTTTTTTTTTTTTTTGCAGTACGCGGGCCCCTCACCTCTGTGGCCTCTCCCGTTGCGGAGCACAGGCTCCGGACACGCAGGCCCAGCGGCCACGGCCACGGCCCACGGCCCACGGGCCCAGCTGCTCCGCAGCATGTGGGATCCTCCCGGACCGAGGCACAGAACCCGCGTCCCCTGCATCGGCAGGCGGACTCCCAACCACTGCGCCACCAGGGAAGCCTGGGAAAGACTTTTAAATTCACTGCTATATCCCTAGCACATAGGACAGAGCCAGGTACATAGTAGGCACTCAATATAAAATATATACTTCAAGTGACATCTTTTCCAAATTTGAGTTGGATTTTACAATGAAAAAGTAGGTATATGTATGAATCTTCCTGGAAATAAGTCATATTTTTCGAAGTATTGCTTTTTAGTTTTCTACTTTTTAGGCTTGTTTGCAAAAAATGTAATAAACTTTTTACTCTTGCATATGTTTTAAATTTCAGTTAAAGTATTGGTATTTTATTTTTCCATAAAAATACTTAATATGTAACCTGACATCTTTTTTCATTTTAAGAACGAAATTCCATTTTACTTGTAACTTATTCCTTAATGATATATTTATTACCAAATTATTAATTTGTGTCTTATGTTAAAGAAACCATGTAGTATTGTATAATGTCAAGGCCATTGGGAATAAAGGAAGGAAAAAATACAAATAGGGACTTTTTTCCTCTCTGATTTTTTATAATATTCCAGTATTTTTTTTTTACATTGCCTGGAAATCCCCTCAGTTAAGAGATTGGTTTTTCTTCTTACAACGTACTCACTGTCTCTAAGGGACCCCTCATGATCTTGACCGTATCTGCTATTCTTTTTGCTCTTTGGTTTTTTTCTTCTACTTAGGACCTCAGTTTATGTCCCCATCCTCAATTTTCAGTGGATAGAATTTACTTCTATAGGTTAGCAAGAAAGAACAGAGAAGAGAGAACTCAGTAAAATAACAGTAGAAACCAAAATTCAGCTTGAAAATAGGCTTAGCATGTATAATATAGCGTATATACTTTTACCTATAACATGCTAATTCACTTTAATATAGCATTCTTCTAATTTCTAGGGAAGACCAGTTTTAAGGTTTATTGGTACGGAGGGAAGTCATTGGTATGGAGGGAAGTCATTGGTACAGTCACTTGCCATTTTGCTCACATTTTGAAGGGTCATTGTAGCTGTTGCCATGGGTGGGATGTAGGAAACAGCACACCTGAAACTCTAACACTCCCACATCCATATGCTGTTGGCAGCTGGAGAGTCTTATAAATCAACAATGACCCATTTTCTCATGCACACTTATAAACACCTCTCTCTGGCTTAGTACTTTAACATTTGTAAACTATTTTGTGGCAAGCTACTGGAGCAGAACTTTTTAAATGGCTGACTTTGGTAATTAAGAGATTAATTTGGTTTTATTTTTATTTTTTCCAGGTGTATGGTGGCCGATGAAGTAAGTGTTTTCATTATTTTTATGTCTTTTATAAAATTCACCAACCAGTTTTTGTTGTCTGTTATTTACCCTGTGCTCTCTGTCTTTCATATGACTATATATCTGTATATGGAGAGAACAGTGGGAGAGTGAGGGAGGGCGGGGCATGGGGGCAGCAGAGAGAATAAGAATGAGAAAGAGAGAGTGTGTGCATGCGTGTGCAGGTGCCCGTGCGCAAGGCATGCATTTGGAACATGTTAGTGTTAACATTAGTGATTCAAAATTCTATATTTTTGGCGTCAGAAGCATGAATGCAGCCCTAAATGAAACTGAACTCTTTTCTACTTGTCATAATGCTGCTTGCTTAGAAGTTGAACTTTTAAGATTTTGCTCTAAAGGTTAATTGCTCTAAAGGTTAATTGTTTTTTTTAATTATTAATTTTTTATTGCAATTCAAATTTAACTGAGCATCCTACTTTTTTTTTTTAAGAACCATTTTGGGTTTTTTGTTGTTTTGGGTTTTTTAAATTAATTAATTTATTTATTTATTTTTGACTGTGTTGGGTCTTCATTTCTGTGCGAGGGCTTTCTCTAGTTGCGGTGAGCGGGGGCCACTCTTCATCGCGGTGCATGGGCCTCTCACTATCGCGGCGTCTCTTGTTGGGGAGCACAGGCTCCAGATGCGCAGGCTCAGCAGTTGTGGCTCACGGGCCCAGTTGCTCTGTGGCATGCGGGATCCTCCCAGACCAGGGCTCGAATCTGTGTCCCCTGCATTGGCAGGCAGATTCTCAACCACTGCGCCACCAGGGAAGCCCTTGTTAATTGTTTTGTATGAGTGTGAAGCATAATGTTAAAATGGTATTTTACTATTACTAAACAATTAGATACCTTTAAGGGGCATGTGCTCGTATACATTCATATTCAGGTTTTTTCACTGAAATGGAAGTTCTTGCTACATAAACTATAATACTCTTTACATACATTCTCAGAATGATGTAGATCAATAAAGTTCTAATTTTTAATATCATTTTGGAAAATGTGTTGGTTTTCATGATGTCTTTAAGGATAACAGCAAAACATATACATTTAAAAATATAATAGAGGTGAGGAAAATGGATACTGAATTTTTTAAAAATATAAGTGAGGGCTTCCCTGGTGGCGCAGTGGTTGAGAGTCCGCCTGCCGATGCAGGGGATGCGGGTTCGTGCCCCGGTCCGGGAAGATCCCACATGCCGCGGAGCGGCTGGGCCCGTGAGCCATGGCCTCTGGGCCTGCGCGCCCGGAGCCTGTGCTCCGCAACGGGAGAGGCCACAGCAGTGAGAGGCCCGCGTACCGCCAAAAAAACAAAACAACAACAACGAAATGGTGATAGGGTATAGAGAAAACTAAGCAACCCAAGGAAGAGGGGGCTATAAATTCCAGGGAAAACAAAATAATTGTGGTGGACTATATGATTGTTTAATACTTGATGTTACCTTCCTGGAGGAGAATTATACTTCCCTGCCCCATTGATGTCAGACCCGGCAGGGTGAATTACGGTGGCCAGGGAAATAGAGGCACAGGCAGAAGCTTTAGAGCCGTGTCTCTGGGCCTGCCACAAGGTGGGCGCTTGTTAGAGGCTGCCTCTGGCCATCTGAGTCCTGAATGCAAACACCGTAGAGCGAACTGCAGCTGGCCTGCCACCAACATGCTGTGTAAATGAGAAATAACCCTTTATTGTTGTAGGCCACTGAGGTTTTTGTGGTAATTTGTTAATGCAGCATAATTAACCTCTCCTGACTGATATAATATGGGATGCTGTGGACAATATATGAAATAGAGATTAAAATATGTAAACACTGAACAATGGGATATAAGCATATTGGGAAATTAGTAAATGGCATAAAATGGCTAAAACGGAATAACTAAGCCATGGCAATAGAAATGTGCTCTTTAGGGCTTCCCTGGTGGCACAGTAGTTGAGAATCTGCCTGCTAATGCAGGGAACACGGTTTCGAGCCCTGGTCTGGGAAGATCCCACATGCCGTGGAGCCACTAGGCCCGTGAGCCACAATTACTGAGCCTGAACGTCTGGAGCCTGTGCTCCGCAATGCGAGAGGCCACGACAGTGAGAGGCCCGTGTACCGCCAAAAAAAAAAAAAATATATATATATATATATATATATATATATAAGTGAAACCATAAAAGATTCTCCCAATTAACTGTCTTTTAGTTTTAGTTACATGTAGACTCACCAGTGGCTTATCTCCACTATCTCTTCTTCAGGAGAAAAATGAGTAAGAGTATAATATGCACATGAATGCCAAGCAGAAGGTTCATAATAGGGTTTCTTGGTTCACGCTGATTTATAATTACTGAAGTTTTTAGTTTGAACTCTTCATTCTATAGGCATTTGTTTAGACTAGATGTTATAGTTAGAAACAGTCATTGCCTGTGAAAAACTTCAACAGTGTAATTAAAGAGACAGGACATAGACATTTGGGAAACAGTAGAAATTTCTATTTTGGAATAGGATGCATTCCAAAAGAATCTTCATAAATTTATAAATTTGAGAGTCCAAAATGACTAAAAGAAGCTTATGTTTTTAATCCCTGAATATGTTTTCACCAAATAGGAATATAAATTCATCCTTTAACCTCCAAACTAGGCATAACCATTTTATATAATATGTATAAAATGTGTGTGTGATATATGTATGGATGTGTGTATCAATAATTTTTTTTAAACAGACCAGTTATACCATAATGTGTAACATTATCTTGATGATTTCCCCAAGCAATTCATGGGGAACATCTTAGTGGCTATGACATTGCATTGCTACCTTGTTCTTCAATTGGATGTTGTAGAGATTTGAATAGGCCTTAAATGTGTAGAATCATTCATGGATTGAACTTGATCAGCACCTTAACTCTTCTTAACTTTTATATTCTCCAACAAACTCCTGTCTTCTCCTCAGTTGACATTAGACTAAGGATTGTGCATGATGAGTTCATGATGAACCTTTTAGCCAACAAGAGTTTTTCTTTATACCAATCACTTTTCATCTCCTATTATTTACAGTTACACTTGTCACATGTTGAGTGATTTGTGCTTGTCTTTCAAAACCATTCTTATTTTTTTATTTAATAAATTTAAAAGAACCATTTAATATTTTCTCAGTACTTAAAAGAAGATTCCACTTTTGTGTCCCTCATATCTCCTTTCTTTCATCAGCATTTTAAAGACTCTCATTCTTTTACAACTATTTGACTTTCCGAGGTTTATTATGTCGAATCCTATCAATAAGGTTAATTAAGGAAAAATCCTCAATTTTACACATAAGTACAAAAAACAGGCCACAGAAATAACGTAATGATGTACAATTCTAAGATCACAGCTCAAAACCACTAATATCCTCTGTTTTTGGTTGAGTTGAAATGCCATTTCTGTGGAATCTTACTGAGTTAGTGTGGATGAAAGTGAGTAAATTAAAAGCCTTGAAGTAGAAGGAAACTTGTATATATGTAAATTACATGAACTCTGGTTTGACCTTCATTTTATTTTCTAATACTGTTCTCCTTCTCTTGCTCTTATCACAAAATGGTAGTGAAGTCATAGGAGGAAATGCAGTTTATAATTTGGAGGTCAACCAAGTTTTGATTTTTAAATTAAAAAATATATTTTGAGGGCTTCCCTGGTGGCACAGTGGTTAAGAATTCACCTGCCAATGCGGGGGACACAGGTTCAAGTCCTGGTCCGGGAAGATCCCACATGCTGTGGAGCAATAAAGCCCGTGCGCCACAACTACTGAGCCTGTGCTCTAGAGCCCACGAGCCACAGCTTCTGAGCCCATGTGCCACAACTGCTGAAGCCCATGTGCCTAGAGCCCGTGCTCCTCAACAAGAGAAGCCACCCAATGAGAAGCCCACGTGCCACAATGAAGAGTAGCCACCGCTCACTGCAACCAGAGAAAGCCCATGCACAGCAATGAAGACCCAACTCAGCCAAAAATAAAAAATAAATAAATAAATTTATTTTAAAAAATATGTATTTTTTGATATAATGAATATTTGACTCATCAAATAGCTAAAAGCTTTAGGAGAGCAATATTACATCTCTGTTATTGAACCTACTTTTTTTTTTTTTAAGATGCTTGAATACCCACTTAGAGTATTGTGTAATTTAGTTGTCTGCTGTGATCTTTCCTCCATAGCTTTAGAAGCAAATGACTTCCTTCACTGGAATAACTCCCCTCTCTAGTATTTTTCTACTATTGTCTTTTTCTAATGTATTCAATCTTTGTGGAATTATGTATTCTATCTACTGTATATGAGATAGTCATTAACCTAAAATTGGAATGATGACAAGTTCTGTTTAATTGTCTAATTGTGTGATAATTGAGTATTTCAGTTATAAAACTATATTTCAGATAACCAATAAAGCTGCAACTTTTAATAAAATTAACTTTGCAAACTTAGCTTAAACTGTTTTAAATCCTTTTCCCCCTTCTTGGTTTAATGTAGTCAAGTGCTGTTTCAAGAACCGTGTAGTAAATATACAGAAACTTGTGAATTTGTATTCCTTTAATAATGGAATTCAGGCCACAGTCTGTAGTGAGGCTGTTGCACTATTATCTTTACTGTTCTTTAATAATTTTTTAACCACTGTGTCCTTGTTCTATTGAAAATTATTGAAAATTTTTATTCATAAAAAGATTTTAAATATGAAAAATAATTTCATATTAACACACAACAGGTAATTTAATTCGATATACATGAGGAAAATATCAAACCTATATACTTAACTACCTTATTTGTCAAGTATCTAAAGGCTATTATTCTTTGTAGAAACCAAGCATTTAGAAAATTTTTCTCATGTTCATTTTTACTTAAGAAGATGGGATTAACATCCTAGATTTATATGAATAGCCTACTAATTGTGTCCTTATAGACAAAATGCTGTCAGTACATGGATTCTGTCTTGTCTATTGAATCTATTATCAAAGCAGAAGATTCTTATGTGACATTTTTTGTTAGTACTCTACTTAAGTCCCGCGCCCCTGCCCCCACCCCCAGCTTTTCCCTAAGTTTCCTTCCTGTTACTTGAGAAAACATTTGGAGTCAGGGGGATGGTATACCAAATAAAGTATTGCTTTCCTTCCTTTTTCAAAAGAAAAGGAAACCATTTGTCAAGGCTAAGCTACTTGGCTTGGCTTACTTTGTGGCTATTTTGGGATTAATAGATATATATTTGGAACAGAGACCATAGAGTTGTCATTATGGATGCTTTTTTTTGGTCAAGGTGCTTCTCTGGAAGAGAAGTTTGGAGGGGAGAGGCTGTGGAACCTGTTGAGTGCTCGCAGAAGTTTTTCTGTAGGCTGACGTTTGAAAAGCCTTGTCATTTTCTCTGCAGGAAGAAATCTGTAGGTGTCTGGAAACACTGAAGAACCCCCTCAGGAAGATTATTTCTATCAGAAGACCTTAAAATTGATATTGTGATATAGTCTCTGCCAACATTAACTTTATAGGTTTGAGGACAAAGAAATTAAACTAGACATGAAGAATTTTAGTTTTCCTTTTATATAAGCCTACCCTGTTTTGACAAAGTGAGCTGAGGTGATAATTTTTATTCCATTTGCTTCTACAAATCCTTGTTTCCCTTTACCAGACCCAAGTTGAATTGAATACTTTCCCCTCTGAGCTTTTACTCTTTCTGATTCATAACCCCTCTTTCTTGGTGGTCCATTTCTGTTGAATGAACGGACTGAGTAAATAGTTAACACTTAATTAACACATATGTGCCAGGTTCTGTTCTAGTGATTTACATGTATTAATTTATTTCATCCCAGGACAACCCAGCAGAGTATTATGATTATTATTACCACCATGATTTTCCAGATGAGAAAGCTGAGGCACAGATATATTAAGTAAATACAGCTAGAACATGCTAGGAGCTGATATCTAACCTAAAATAATTCAGCACCCAAGTCCCTTATTGCTATTCTATACAAAGTCTCCAGGTACTAGACTTTCTGTTTTTTTTTTTTTTTTTTTTTTGGGGGTACGCAGGCCTCTCACGGTTGTAGCCTGTCCTGTTGCAGAGCACAGGCTCCGGACGCGCAGGCTCAGCGGCCATGGCTCACGGGCCCATGGCTCACGGGCCCAGCTGCTCCGCAGCATGTGGGATCTTCCCGGACCGGGGCACGAACCCGTGTCCCCTGCATCGGTAAGCGGACTCTCAACCACTGCGCCACCAGGGAAGCCCACTTTTTGTGTTTTGAATCAGGATACTTAAGTACAGAAGAATCTGCAAGACATAGTGCTCAAATGAATGAAGCTGAATGATATAGGTGATGGCATTTGTGCAGCTGAGATGGCCTATATTCCTCTAAATCAGTATCATTTGTCTGCTTCCTTGCTTTCCTCATTTTTAAGGCCAGCTTTACTATTTTTTGAATGTCCTTTTTTAAAAATAAGTTTTAAATTTTAGAACAGGTTTAGTTTTATAGAATTATTGTGAACAGAGTACAGAGAGTCCTCATATGCCTCAACGCCAGTCCCCCGTTACTAGTTACTTAGATTAGTAATGTCTCAATTAATGAACCAATATTATTATACTAGTGTTGTTAACTAAAAAACATACTTCATTTAGATTTCCTCATATTTTCACTGATGTCCTTTTTCTTTTCCAGGATTCCATCTGGTATACACATTACATTTAGTAGTCATGTCTTAAATAGATATGACAGATAGCCAATAGCCTCTCTTGGTTGTGACAGTTTCTCAGACTTCCCTTGTTTTTGAAGACTTTTACAGTTTTGAGAGTTAATGGTTCAGTATTTTGTAAAATGTCCCTTAACGGGATATGTTGTCTGATGTTTTTCTCATGATCAGACTGAGGTACTGTGTTTTGGACAAGAAGACCACAGAGGGGCTTCCCTGGTGGCGCAGTGGTTGAGAGTCCGCCTGCCGATGCAGGGGACGCGGGTTCGTGCCCCAGTCCGGGAAGATCCCACATGCAGCGGAGCGGCTAGGCCCGTGAGCCATGGCCGCTGAGCCTGCGCGTCCGGAGCCTGTGCTCCGCAACAGGAGAGGCCACAACAGTGAGAGGCCCGCGTACCGAAAAAAAAATAAATAAAGAAGACCACAGAGGTTAAGTGCCATTGTCATCATGTCATACCAAGGGTACATAATATCAATATGACTTATTACTGTTAATGTTAACCTTGATCACCTGGTTTGATGTAATGTTTGTCAGGTTTTACTCCTGTAAATTTACTGGGTTTGTTTTTTTTTTTTCTGTCCCTTCCCATTCTGTATTTTTTGAAGGAAAGTAACTATATGCAGCCCATACTTAAGAAATGGGGATTTATGCTCTACTTCCTTAAAGGCAGAATAAATAAATACATAAATTATTCAGAATTCATTTGTTCACTCACTTTATCATGTATTCATATCAGTAGGACTCATGGATATTCACTTTATTTTGTTGCTAAAATGGTTCCACCATTGGCCATTGGCAGCTCTTTGAATTCACTCCTGTTTTCCTTTGATTTGCCCCCTTCATTGTAGGCTGTTCTGTTTGGGGTTTTGTGTTTTGTTTTCTTTGGCTTTTCAGCATTTTCTTACTTTCTGGCTCTACAAGATGCTCCAGTCTCATCCTGTATATTACCTACCCCAGTACTTGAATCACGCATTTCTCCAGGATACCCGGGTTCTTTCTATTGGAGAAAGATATTAGAACCAGATCTAGGTGCTAGGTGTACTCATTTTTACCGGGGTGTCATTTCTTCTAGATCCTCTCAGCTGACGGAGCAAGGAAATAAATGCATGTGTACTTACATATGCGTGTGTATGTACATATTTATGAATATTTATCTATGTAGCCATCTGTATCTGTATTTAAGCTAAACATGAGTTCCTGTTGATGTCTCCAGCTCTAATCCATCACCACATGGGTCATTCTAACTTCTCCCCTTTTTTTTTTTTTTTTAACATCTTTATTGGGGTATAATTGCTTTACAATGGTGTGTTAGTTTCTGCTTTATAATAGAGTGAGTCAGTTATACATATATATATGTTCCCATATCTCTTCCCTCTTTGCTAACTTCTCCCCTTGCTTAACTATATCCTCCTACTCCATCATTGAGTATCCTAGTTCCCACCATCTGCCATTCATTTAATTAATTATGCACTTCTAGTATACATATGTGGTAGTTTCAGTATTATTAACCTGTACCCCGACAGGAAGGAAAATTATCAACTAGAGTACAGTGCTTAGGTACAGTTCCTTTTACCTTTATTTTTACAGATTCCATTCATTTTCAGAATTACTTTAAGTCAGACCTTATTCCTTTACTCTATTCAGTGAGGTTGTTTCATATACCTATAATACATTTAAATTATTGTATCACACTTCACATTCCATCATGGGATCCTCTGACCTCCTGAATTATTTTTTAATTATTTGTATACATCAAAATGTACTTTTTGTAATGTAAATTTCTATGGATTTTCACAAATGCTTAATGTCTTGTAATCACCATTACAGTATCATGTAGAATAGTTTTACTGCCCAAACAATCCCCTGTGCTTCACTTATTTAATTTCCTTCAAACCAAAACCCCCAATAACCAAAGATGTGTTTAATGACTCTATCATTTTGCCTTTTCCAGAATGTCATATGATTGGCAGCATACAGTTCGTAGCTTTTTCAGACTGGCTTTTTTCACCTAGCCTATGCATTTAAGTTTCAGCCGCGTCTTTTTGTGGCTTGATAGCTCTTCTTTTAATCACTGAATAAAATTCCATTATATGGATGTACCACAGTTTGTTTTTCCATTCACCAAGATGAAGGGACATATTTGTTGCTTCCAGTTTTGAGGATTATGTAGGTGTTTGTGTGGGTATACTCAGTTGAGTAATTATCTAGGAGTGCAGTTGCTGGATTGTTATGTTAGTTTCCTAGGGCTGCCAAAAAAAGTACCACAAACTTGGTGTCTTAAAACAACAGAAATTTATCCTCTTTCAGTTCTAGCGGCTAGAAGTCTGAAATCAAGGTGTCAGGAGGTTTGGTTCCTTCTGAGGGCTCTGAGGGAGAATCTGCTTAATGCCTTTCTTCTGGCTTCAGGTGATGGCCGGCAGTCTTTGGCATTCTTGGGTTTGTAGATGTATCGCTTCAATCCCTGCCTCTATCTTCATGGGGCATTTTCCTTTTGTCTATGTCTCTTCTCCTCTTGTAAAAACATCAGTCACATTGGATTAAGGGCTCACCCTACTGTAGTATGACATCATCTTAATCAATTACATCTGCAACAACCCTATATCCAAATAAGGTCACATCCTGAAATGAGGGAATAGGGCTTCAATATATCTTTTGGTAGGGGGTGGGGGGGAGACACAATTCAACCCATAATACATGGTGAGACTATGTTCACTTTTGGCAGAAACTGTCAAACTGTCTTCAGAAGTGTATCATTTTGCATTCCCACCAGTAATGAATGAGAATTCCCCTTGCCCTGCATCCTCACCAGCAGTTGGTATTGTCAGTTAAAAAAATTTTTTTTTTAATTTTAGCCTTTGTACTGGGTATAGTTATATTTCATTAGTTTTTAATTTGCAGTTCTCTAATAAATGATATTAAGCATCCTTTCATTTGTTTATTTTCCATCTCTAAGCCTTCTTTGGCAAGGTCTTTGTTCAGTTCTTTTGCCCATTTTTTAATTGGATTATTTCTTTTTGTTGTTGAGTTTTAAGAGTTCTTTGTATATTTTAGGTACAAGTCCTTTATCAGATATGTGATTTACAAATATTTTCTCCAATGCTGTGACTTGTCTTTTTATTCTTCTAAAAGTTTCTTTCACAGAGCAGAAGTTTTTACCTTTAATGAAGTCCAGCCTATCAATTTTTTATTTCATTGATTATCCTTTTGGTCTTTCATCTCATTGCTACACCCAAGGCCACCTAGATTTTCTCTTTTGTTGTCTTCTAGAAGTTTTATAGTGTCACTTTACACTTCGGTCTATGATCCATTTTGGGTATAAAGATATGGATGTGCAGTTATTCCACCAACATTTGTTGAAAAGAGTATCCTTTCAACACTGAATTAGCTTTCTTCTTTGTCAAAGATCAGTTGACTTCATTTGTATGGGTCTATTTCTAGGCTCTCTCTTATGTCCCAATGATCTCTATCTATTCTTTCACCAGTACCACACTGTCTTGATTACTGTAGCCTTATAATAATACTTGAAATTGGGTGGTGTGATTCATCCAACTTTGTTCATCTTTAGTACTGTGTTGGCTATTCTAGGTCCTTAGTCTTTCCATATTAATTTTAGAATCAGTTTCTCAGTCTCTACAAACAGCTTGCTGGGAGTTTGGCTGGGATTGCATTGCATTTATAGGTAAAGATGGGAAGAATCTATAGACCAAGTTGGGAAGAAACTTTAACAATGTGAGTCTTTAGTCCATGAACACAGACTATCTCTCCGTTTATTTAGAAATTCTTTGATTTTTTTTCTCATCAGTAATTTTCTTTTCTTTTTTTTTTTTTTTGTACTGAGGTATAATTGACATACATTATATGTAGTTTCAGGTATACAACATAATGATTTGATATTTGTATATATTGCAAAATGATCACCACAGTAAGTCTAGTTAACATCTGTTACCATACAGTTATTAAATTATTTTTCTTGTGATGAGAACTTTTAAGATCTACTCTTTTAGCAACTTTCAAATATACAGTGTGGTATTATTAATTACAGCCACCAAGCTGTACATTACATCCCCATGACTTATTTATTTTATGACTTGAAGTTTGTACCTTTAGACCCTCTTCACCTCTTTCATCCACCCTCAATCCCCTGCCTCTGACAACCACCAATCTTTTTTTTTTTTTTTAATTTATTTTCTTGGCTGCATCAGGTCTTAGTTGCAGCAAGCGGGATCTTTCATTGCAGTGCGTGGGCTTCTCTCTAGTTGTGGCGCGCAGGCTCCAGGGTGCGTGGGCTCTGTAGTTTGCAGCACGTGGGCTGTCTCCTGGAGGTGCGCAAACTCAATAGTTGTGGCGCGTGGGCTTAGTTGCCCCCCCCCCCCCCCGGCATATGGGATCTTAGTTCCCTGACCAGGGATCGAACCCACGTCCCTTGTATTGGAAGGTGGATTCCTCTACCAGTGGACTACCAGAGAAGTCCCTGGCAACCACCCATCTGTTTTCTGTATCTATGAGCTCAGTTTTGTTTTGTTTCCACAAATAAATTAGATCATACAGTACTTGTCTTTCTTTGTATGACTTATTTCACTTAGTATAATGCCTGTAAGGTCCATCCATGTTGTCACAACTGGCTGAATAATATTCTGTGTGAGTGTGTGTTTTTATATATATATATATATATATATATATATATTTATATTTATTTATTTATTTATTTATTTATTTATCTCACAAATTCTTTATCCATTCATCTGTAGATGGACACAGGTGGCTTCCATGTTTTGCCTATTGTAAATAATGCTGCAGTGAACGTGGGAGCACATGTATCTTTTTTAGTTAGTGTTTTCATTTTCTTTGGATAAATACCCAGAATTGGAATTGCTGGATCATGTAGTAGTTCTATCTCTAATTTTTTGAGAAACCTCCAACCACAGTGGCTTTACCAATTTTTTTTCCCACCAACAGTGCAGGAGGGTTCCTTTTTCTCCACATCCTCATCAACACTTGTTATTTCTTATTTTGATAATACCTATTCTAATAGGTATGAGGTGATAACTTATTGTGGTTTTGACTTGCATTTCTCTGATGATTAGCGATGTTGAGCATCTTTTCATGTACCTGTTGGTCATCTGTATGTCTTCTTTGGACAAATGTCTATTTGGTCTTTTGCCCATTTTTTAATTGGGTTTTTGTTTTTGTTTGTGGGGCTTTTTTTGCTGTTGAGTTGTAGGAGTTCCTTATATATTTTGGATATTAACTTCTTATTAGATATGTGGTTTTCAAATATTTTCTTCCATTCTAGAGGTTGTTTTCTCATTTTGTTGATGATTTCATTTGCTGTGCAGAGCTTTTTATTAGTTTGAGATAATCTCACTTGTTTATTTTTGCTTTTTTTGCCTTTGCTTTTGGTGTCAAATTCCAAATCATAGCCAAGACTGATGTCAAGGAGTTTACCCTCTACGTTTTCTTCTAGGAGTTTTATGGTGTCAGATCTTACATTCCAGTCTTTAATCCATTTTAGGTTAACTTTTGTGTGTAGTGTAAAATAGGGATCAAAATTCATTCTTTCTTTTGCATGTGACCATCCAGTTTTCCCAACACTATTTACTGAAGGGCCTGTCCTTTCCCCTCTGTGTATTCTTGGTTCCTTTGTTATAAATTAATTGACCATATAGTCATGAGTTTATTTTTGGCTCTGTTCTGTTCCATTGATCAATATGTCTGTTTTTATGCAAATACCATACTGTTTTGATTACTATCACTCTGTAATATAGTTCAAAATCAGGGAGCGTGATGCCACAGCTTTGTTCTTTTTTCTCATGATTGCTTTGGTTATTGGGGTCTTTTGTGGTTTCAAGCAAATTTTATGATTGTTTTATTTTTGTGAAAAATGCCATTTTAATTTTGATAGGGATTGCATAGAATCTTAGATTGCTTTGGGTAGTATGGACAGTTTAACAATATTAATTCTTCCACTCCATGAGCATGAAATATCTTTCCTCTTTTTGATGTCTTTTATTTTTTCATCAATGTCTTAATAATTTTCAGTGTACACGTCTTTCATGTCCTTGGTTAAATTTATTCCAAGGTATTTTATTCTTTTTGATGCAATTACAGGGTTTTTTTCCTTTATTTCTCTTTCTGACAGTTTGTTGCTAGTGACTAGAAATGCAACAGATTTTTATATATTGATTTTGTATTCTGCAACTTTACTGGGTATGTTGATTAGCCCTCACAGTTTTTGGTGAGTCTTCTGGATTTTCTATATATAATAACATATCTACAATCTATATACCTTTTGTATCCTTTTCTTGTCTTTGTGCTAGCTAGGTCTTCTAAAACAGTGTTGAATAGGAATGGTGAGACAAGACGTCCTTGTCTTGTTCTCAGTCTTAGGAGGAAAGTGTCCAGTTTCTCACCATGAAGTATGATGTTAGCTGTAGGTATTTTGTAGATAATTCTTTATCAAATTGAGGAAATTCCCCTGGGTTCCTAGTTTTCTGAGAGCTTTTGTCATGATTGGGATTTGGTTTTTGTCAGCTGCTTTTTCTGCATCAGTTGATAAAGTCATATGATTTTTTTATTCTTTAGTCTATTGTTGTAATGGATTACATTTATTCACATTCAAGTGTTGATGAACCAGTCTTGCATACCTAGGATAAATTCTACTTGGCCATGGTATATAATTCTTTTTTATACATTCCTAGATTTGGTTTGCTAATATTTTGTTGAGGATTTTCACATCTATGTTCCTGAGAGGTATTGATCTGTAGGTTTTTTGGGTTTTTTAAAATAATATCTTTGTTTTTGGAGTTAGGGTAAAGCTGGCTTTGTAGAATGAGTTAGGAAGTGTTCCCTTTGTTTTACAAAGGCCAAAGCTGAATCAAATGAAAATAGCTACTCTTTACTACTGCTAGAGTTGTATTCCTCAAATTCTCCATTTCCCTCTGTTGCCTATAAAGTAAAGCACTTTTTACATCGTAGTCGCTACCTGTGTCTTCTATTCTCTTCTCCCCTTCTCTGGCATCAATTCTAGTGACACTTCCATCTCCCTACCTATTATAATATCTACCACTTATTATAAATGTTATATTAGATAGGTTAATCTCTCTGAGCCTTTGTTTCTTTATATAAATTTGGGAGTAATAATACTTTTCTCATGAGATTACTTACGTAAGGAACAGGAGGAATATATCTCAGATATTCCTTTCCCCTATTCTGTTCCCAAACACCATGACTTTTTAAGCTTTGCTATCTCTATATATGCTGTTCTTTTTCTGATTAATTCCTTTCCTTTTGTGTCCCCATCTTTCCCCAAGTTCACCTAACAAAAGCATCATTTAAAACCCTCTTCAAATATCACTTCCTCTGTGTCACCATCTGTATCACCTCTGTATCACCAGCCTTTGAGCCTCTTGGTTCCTGTGTGCTCTCACTTCTACTTTAGTTTGAATCATGTTCTAGTGTACTTTACTGGTTCTCTCCCAAAGATTGGAACTCCTAGGACTCAAGCCATATCTACCTAGCAGTGTCTAGGGAATAGTAGATTTCCAGTTAATGCCTTCTGAATGAATGAGTAAGAGAGAAAAAGAGAGAGAGAACTTCTTTTGTCTCATTAATTGTTGGTGTTGGTTTGAGACCTTTGAGCTCATCTCAGATAAGCATCTCTTTATCTGAACAAAAGGGACATCTTGTCTATAGTCACCAGTACTTTAAATTATGTCCACTACCACCCACCTCCAGTTATTCTTGTGGCATGGAGGTAATGGAGAAAAGATTCCTTTAAGTGGGATTTGGGGGTTGGGGTCTTTTTTTTTTTTTTTTTTTTTTCAATTTTTGCTGTGTTGGGTCTTCGTTTCTGTGCGAGGGCTTTCTCTAGTTGTGGCAAGCGGGGGCCACAGTTCATCGCGGTGTGCGGGCCTCTCACTGTCGTGGCCTCTCTTGTTGCTGAGCACAGGCTCCAGACGCGCAGGCTCAGTAGTTGTGGCTCACGGGCCTATTTGCTCCACGGTATGTGGGATCCTCCCAGACCAGGGCTCGAACCCGTGTCCCCTGCATTAGCAGGCAGATTCTCAACCACTGCGCCACCAGGGAAGCCCAGGGGTCTTTTTTAAAAAACTATTAAAATGTCTAGCTTAGGGCTTCCTTGGCAGATTAGTGGTTAAGACTCTGTGCTTCCAATGCCGGGGTCACCTGTTCGATCCCTGGTCGGGGAACTAATACCACATGCCATGCGGTATGGCCAAAAAGAAGAAGAAAAAGATAATCAACTTAAAAAAAAAAGTCTAGCATTGAGTTGTCTTGCTCAGTTTGAAATGTTTTTATCTTGAACACTTGAAATGTATAATACTAATGCAACTGATTTCATTTTCAATTTTAAAGAAGTTTTCCCTGATTTCTTTAGGGAATGATGTAATTTTGCTCAGGGCTCCTGCTGTTTTGCACAGCTGGGCTATTGCAATGTTCTCTCCATAGTCTTGGATAAGATTCAAAATGAAATGCAGAGGTGACAGCAATGGTGAGTTAAACCGTACCCAGATAGAGTCAGACAGAGCATCTTCCTGGAATAGAATGTTTATAACTCACATAAGCACTGAAAGGCACAAAGCACTAATGCCATTGTGTCACCCTAAGGCACTTTTATTATATAGTAATACTTCCAAGTACATTGTAAGGAGGATGTTGCAGACGTTCCTGCCTCACCAATTTTTATTAACTGAAATGTTCTTAATGGGATAGAAATTATTTAAAATCTGGAGGGGAGGTTAAAATTAATTATCACCCCATAATCTGCTTCTTTTTTTTTTTTTTTTAAAGTAATGGACTTAAGTTTCCACAGAACTTGAACAGCCCTAAGGGGCCACATCCGCACTGGGAATTAGACCACAATTCTGCTCCAGATTTTTCATAGATAGCAGCTAGGGATTGTTATCAATCCAAGTCTTAATTTCTTTACATTAGAACATTTTAAACATTTTTTCCTTTAGCCATTGATTAACCTACCTTTTACCCCTGTATATTATTGAGGGTCTTCTATTTGAAAAATTATTATGAATATAGATTAAGAAACATGTCCACTATCTGAGAAGCTTTCAATCAGGAAATGAAGGTTGTGGGGTGTGTGTCTCTGTATGATATATGTAAAATGTAGAATACTAGAAATATTGGAAATAAAGTTTACAATATAACTTCCATGGTACTTTTGTGGAAGGAAATTAATTCCAGCTTGATTAAGTCAGGATGCTTTGTAAAGGAGGTAGATTTAAGGTGAGTCTTACAGAAGAGGTAAGTATAAAGCCAGCACTGCAAAAAGGTAAATTGACGAATTTATTGACTTTCCGGTGTTTATGAGCTGTATTTTCACAGAACTGAGGTTGAGACTTGAGGGTATGAGGCTGTGAACTTTCTGCTTTACTTCAGCTACAGCTGCCTCACTTTTTCTCCTTGATAAATGTTGAGTTTCTGTGTAATGTTTTATTTGAAAATGGCTTACATTGCTTTTTAAAAGTTTAAAAACTGCTTTTCTTGATTCTTTAGTGTCTTCTTTTTCTATATTACAGTGATGTGAAGTATGTATCTTTCTTAACCTTTATCTAACTTTATTCATAAGTGATCCAAAAGTTTTCAATAGAATGAGGCAATCTTTGGCATTTTCTGCAAGTTTTAGTCACATTTTCTTTCTCTCAAGCTATAAAGTTAATTCAGAAAGTTAAACTAGACACAGGGGAACAAGGTCGTGAGGAAAGGAAGCCTTGGTGTGCTGCCTCCATTTCTTCCACCTTCAGTCTTTGTGCCTTTCACAGTTTCCGACAGAGCTGTGCTGGGACAGACTGTCTGGAGGTTCACAGCCCCTGTGGTGCATTGGAGCCACTATGAGGAGGGTCCAGGTCAGTATTTACTATTCTAGTGGAAAACAAGTAGCAGTTACTACTTATGATCACTTTGTACTTTGGATCTGGATTTGCTGAACCTTTCTTTGTAGTAAGACACCAACTGCTTAAAAAATAATCCATGAAACACATATGAAAAGGAGTATTTTAAGAGGTGCACTGTCTTTGAAAAAAGATCTGACTCTTGAACTTGATAAATGGAATATTTATAAATGGAATGGAATATTTATAAATGGAATATTTCCTGCCATATCAATAAACAAAGGATGTCACAGTCACCAGTGATTGCAGCCCTCCAAAGTGAGCTGGTGAGCCCTGAGGAAACTCGGGGCTGAAAAGAATACCTGCCATCTAGCAGCCATCAGACTGCAGCCATTCCCTGCGGTGAGCCCTGAGGAAACTCAGGATGTGAAAATACAGGTCCCAGATAGCTAAGGTGCACATCAAAGGGATGATTTCTGTGAGCCCAGACTCTTGCATCTTCCCATACATAGAAAAGCGCTAAATTCCTTAACTTGAGATATCTGGTTTTCTTTATTTAAGATAGTCTTTTGACCTCCCAGTTACTTGCTCTTTGTTGCAAAACTCCAATATATCCTGTCTCCTCCCCCCACCTCTTCAGGAGCAGTTTCTCAGAGTTATCTGAAATGCTGTCTCCCAGGCTGCAGTCTTCATTTTCCCCCAAGTAAAGCTTAACTCGGAACTCTCATGTTATGCATATATTTTTCTTAATTCAACAAGCTCAACATACTAGATGTGTTTGTAAATAAACCTAAGGCATTAACAAAAGAAAGAAAATTAAACTACTATATGTATATACACATTTGTATACATACATATATATATTATTTTTTAAATTTTTATTTATTTTTTTGGCCATGCCACGTGGCCTGCAGGATCTTAGTTCCCCGACCAGGGATCGAACCCGGGCCATGGCAGTGAAAGCACTGAGTCCTAACCACTGGACCACCAGGGAATTCCTCCCTACAATATATTTTTTAACAATGATAGTATTTTCCTGTTGTTTTATAGTAAATGACATATTTCCAGAGAGTAAAAGTTTATAGAACGGCGAGGCATTCAATTTTTTTTGCCATGACATTTGAAAGCATAATTTAACTTTTTTTTTTTTTTTTTTTGCAGTACGCGGGCCTCTCAGTGTTGTGGCCTCTCCCGTTGTGGAGCACAGGCTCCGGACGCGCAGGCTCAGCGGCCATGGCTCACGGGCCTAGCTGCTCTGTGGCATGTGGGATCTTCCCGGACCGGGGCACGACCCCGTGTCCCCTGCATCGGCAGGCGGACTCTCAACCACTGCGCCACCAGGGAAGCCCCATTACTTTTTTATTCCAACATTTTTATAGTATTTTTAATTTTCTTTACCTTATTAGTTTATGACAGAGTGTTCAGATGAATCTAGTGAACTGTTTTCTCTAATTTTAACATCACTAGCATTTCCATAAAGTCAAGTCAAGCCCAGGTTAGATCTTAACATATGCAACTTCTCCGTATAAATTGTTTTATTATTTATTGTTTGTTGTTATACTTATTAATACTTTGCAAGTAACATTTATTTTGATTCTAAAGCCAATTTGAATTTGTGTCATAAAACGATTTTCTTAGATAACATTTTCATTAAAATTTCTGAAGTTCAGATATATACATTTTCTCTAGTCAACTGGTTCCATAAAACCAGAGTCAATTTTTTATTTTGACGTGAATAATATTTAATAAATGAGGACTGTGACTAGCATATGATTCCATTATCATAATTTTGACATATCTCATTTCTTTTTATGGAGTAAAATTGAATTCCTTAAGTAATAATTGACGGGCTGTGCACTTTTGAGCATATTCTGTGCATAGATTCATTTAAGAAATTTGGAGCCATTATTAGTTCTAGTAGAAGACAAAGGAAGAGAAAGAACACAGAAGTTATTCTACAATATATTTAGCTATATTGGGAAAACAAGGCACATCCCTATCCAATAAAAATGTTAGAAACCAAATATATTTCACTTTGCTATATACTACTTCCCTGGGGTTCATGTGACGTTGCATTGTAGGAGAAATTATCTGTAACTCTGTCTAATACAGAAACAATCTATACAAATTCCACCCTAGAGGGAAAAACTCTGTAGTTTGGACCCAGGAAATTTTATCTTGATGTGGGTTGGTTGATTTTTAGCCCCCAAAATCATCTCTTTAAATATTCTCTAAACATACAAAAATTAATTTTTAGGTATTTAATGTTTACAAACATTTCTGGTTTTCTCTTTCTTATTTCTTAATAGTCCTAGTGTTTCTTTATTGCCTAAGCCAATTTAAACAGCAATTTTTATTTTTGATAGCGTTCCATGTCTTTTCCTTAGAATGACAAATTGATTTTGCAGCCTTATTTGATTCACATTCTTGTTTCCTTTTCAGCAAATAATGCCTAATCTCAGTCTTTGATGATCATCCTTTACTTTTTAACCTTTGACAGCTATCTACCCAACTCAGTAGGGCTCTATTTTTCGTCAATAATGGCATTTTGGCAAGTGGTAGAAGATGTGGTTAGCATTTTGTTTTCTTCTTGCTTGTTTGCTTTTCATTTTATGTAACCATTTATTATTCTTACTTTTCTTTAAAAAAAAAACATGAAGGCTTCCTTTTTACTTCCTTTGTATTATATGACCCATTTTAAATGAGTCTCAGTTCTGAATTTGAGTAGTGAATCTCTGACATTGCTTAATTTACATTTTCAAAAATTACTGGATTTAAATTTCAGTTTCTTTCTAATGGTTCTAAAGTGATTGCTATGTGTCAACACAAGAATTGACAGATTAATACAAGAAAACATTCTAATAACCTCGTAAAATTTTTTTCTCTGGATCTTTTGATTGCTTTGCATTTGGTTTCTTATTTTGAAAGCAAAAGTAATTTTCTTCTTGTCAGAAATAAGTGGTGACCTTATTTATTTACTTCACTTCCACCACGATTATATAAATGAAGAAAATATTATTTTAATATACTGTCTGAATTTCAACGTGAGCTTCTTTATTCTTTATTCTGATGTTGTCTTCAAATTAATTGTAGTGTTATCACATAAAAAAGGATATAAAACACCATGCTGTAATTATTTACACTATCCAAGTAAAGAATCGTTTTCTCTTTTATAAAATCTCTAGCTGAGCTGATCTCTGATCATTATTGGCAATAATCGATTCGCCAAGTGCAAATGTTCCCTGTCTTTCTTTTCTTAGTCCTTGTTTTCGTACACTTTTGAAAGACTCCTTTGTTTACATTTGTGATCAGCATATTCATAGCGTTATTATACAACATGGATAACTGTGTATTTTTCATACATTTTTCTTTCCTTAAATGCACTCTTTTTGATTTTTCTGTTCATTACAACTAGAAATGTTAGTGATGTAAGTTATTTATTCCTCCAGTTGTTAAACAGTTTTGTTTATAATGGCTTAAATATAGTGCTTTGCTTACCTGAAATAACAGATAATCAAATTAATACACAAATTAGAATCCTTTCCAGAGCCTTTATTAAACTTCTGAAATTCTTTTTCTATTAAATTGTTAGTTTATCTAAATAGATTATGAAGTTAGAAGCCAAATTCTGTTTTTGTTAAAGTTATTCTAAAAGCAATTATACTCCAATAAAGATATATATATATATATATATATATTAAGTTATTCTATATACTATATAGCGAAATAGAAAGCACTGTGTTTATACTGCCTTAGAATTGGAGTTGAAAATCAGTTAAGGAACAAGGTCCTCCAGCAATTAATAAGAAGTTCAAGAATAAAATCCTGAAAGTGTTAAGTTTGGTTTTTCTCTTGTTTTTTCTCCTGGGGAGAAAATGGCAAAAAATTAGGCAAAAGCACTCTGAGATATTTTTC
Source organism: Lipotes vexillifer (assembly GCF_000442215.2). NCBI lineage: Eukaryota > Metazoa > Chordata > Mammalia > Artiodactyla > Lipotidae > Lipotes > Lipotes vexillifer. The sequence continues at coordinate 430,874 of NW_006790915.1, read as the reverse complement.
TCCAAAGTTTAATCTTTAGAGTAGTTATTCTCAAAATGCAGCCTGAGAGCCATCCCCATGAGAATTGCTTTAGGGGTCTTATTTTAAAAGTCCAGTTCTTTCAAGTCAGGATTTGGGGATTTGGTGCCTTAGAGTCTGAATTTTTAACTAATATCCAAATGATTCATAAGTATAGGAGATTTTAAGAACCTAGAACATTACCAAAAGATTGGATTGTGTTTTCTTTTTTTCCTTTTTTCTTTCTTTTTTTTCCCCTAAGCATCTATAATTGTGCTCTTTGTGTTGTGTTGGGCTCTCATTTTCAAGAAATTGCCAAGGCACTAATCCTATAATACATATGGAGAAAATGTAAAGAATCTTATTAGAGTTAACTTACGTGATGTTTTCTTTTCTTTTTTTTCTTTTTTGCGGTACACGGGCCTCTCACTGTTGTGGCCTCTCCCGTTGCGGAGCACAGGCTCCGGACGCACAGGCTCAGCGGCCATGGCTCACGGGCCCAGCCGCTCCACGGCACGTGGGATCTTCCCGGACCGGGGCACGACCCCGTGTCCCCTGCATTGGCAGGCGGACTCTCAACCACTGCGCCACCAGGGAAGCCCTCTCATGTGATTTTAATATTACAAAACAGATTTTTAAAGATATGAAAAATATATGGAACATCTACTTCTGAACTATTGAGCATTATCAATCTGTAGTATTTTATCATGAACTTTTTAAAATAATTAATTAATTAATTAATTTTTGGCTGCATTGGGTCTTTGTCGCTGCGTGCAGGCTTTCTCTAGTTGCGGCGAGGAGGGGCCTAGTCTTCGTTGTGGTGTGCGGGCTTCTCATTGCAGTGGCTTCTCTTGTTGTGGAGCATGGCCTCTAGGTGCGTGGGTTTCAACAGTTGTGGCACACGGGCTCTAGAACGGAGACTCCGTAGTTGTGACTCACGGGCTTAGTTGCTCCGTGGCATGTGGGATTCTCCCGGACCAGGCTTGAACCCGTGTCCCCTGCATTGGCGGTGGATTCTTAACCACTGTGTCAACAGGGAAGCCCCATGATCTTTTATCAATTCAAATTGTACCTTAGGAGTAGTAATGGTTGAATGATAATACATATACATCTGAACTTGTTACATCATAGTTACCTCATTTTTACTATCTTGTGACCATTTTAAGATTAAATATGAATGTAGAGGAGGAAAAATAATTTTTCCTCTACCCTTCTCAATTCTTGGTTGAGAATCTCTGTAATAAAATACAGATTAGCAAGAGAAAAACGAACAGGAGTTTATTAACATGTATACAGGGGAGATACCTAGGAAACATGAGTAAAATTCCTTAAATGGCCCAAGCCACCACCTTAAATACCATGTTCAGCTAAACACAAAGGAAATAAGGCAGGGGCCAGGGGTGGAGGAGGGGTTTTATAGGAAGTTTCCGGGAAAAGCATGGTTAACAAGTGTAAGATTTGTTGTGTGGATTTGTCAGTGCCTTCTTCATTGGTAAGAGTTCCTTGTAATTTGAGTCATCCTTCTATTCCAGGTATGGAGAGGGAGATGCCCTTAAAATAGAGTTTTCTTCTATAAATTTTCCTTTCAAAAGGGTAACTTCTACTTCATCTTCAAAGCTTTTCCTGTGTGTGCTATTTCTCAAAAATATAGCACAGAGTAATCCTTATGCCAAAGAGGCATATTTTGGGGTGGCATATTCTGCTACCCTTCAATGAACATCACAGAAGATTTTGACAGATTGCTGCCCGCATTACAGGTATAACTCAAAATTCTTCTAAAATATTATAGTCTGTGTTCATTGTTTTTCTTTCTGTGTTTTGTAGTTCAAAACATTGCGATTGTTCTTTCTTTTATTGAGTGAAATTGTTTTCCCCCAGGAAACATAAATTATTCCTTATACATTTTCCCACTTACTCCCTTGAAATGAGTAATATAATACATAGCCTCCACACTGTTACAGATTGAAAATCCAAACGTATTAGGAAAAGTGACTTACTTTGAGGCTTGACCTTATCATCAGCAGAAATAGGATGAGACATCATGCAACCCTAGGCTTCTACATTTTTTGCTTCTTCATTTTTCCTTAAGTGTGGGTTTGACCAATAATGCTTTTGGAAAAGTTCTTTCATTCTGCACTTAAATATGTGCGTTTAATTCATGTTGCTCCCTCTCCTCATTCCTCTCCCTCCTCCACCACCCCCGACCCCACCTAAATGTCAGAGTACTTTAGTAGACTGACTTTGTTATAAGGTCACAGTTGATGACCAGATTTTGGCATAAACACTTAAATGTAATACTCAGAAATTTGCTACTTCTCGAATAGCCTCTTGCATATTTTTAAAAGAACTTTTCTCTCTGTCCTTTACCGTCCCCCTCCAAGTAATATTTTTTCAGACGGGATATGTACACTGCACTGAAGACTTAATACGAGCTCAAAGTCAGCATTTTCCTTCCGGTCCTACCCCTGCAGGCCCTCCCTCCAATGGTAACACTATCAGTAGTTCCTTCCATCCTCCCTCCTTCCCTTCTTCCCTTTCTTGCTGGCCCCGCTTCTTTTTCTTTCTCGTCTCTTCCCTTCTCTCTCTCAATACTAACTGGATCATATTTACCATACTATTTTTCTTTTCCGTATACTATTTTGCAGCCTATGACTTACCAGCCTTTCCATATCAGCATATAGATCTATTTCAGTTTTTTTAATGATTAGATAATATCTCATTGTATGGAGGTACCATAATTTCTCTAACGGGTCTCTTCTTTAATGATTCAACATACTATGCAAGTATATCCCTGAATAAAGTCAAAGTATTGGACTTGCTGGATGGTCAAATCACTATTTATATCTACAATAGTGTACAAGTGTAAATTTCTCCAAACTTGCTCCAACACTGTTAGCAAATCTTTAGTTTTTATTCATCTTATTCTGTAGGTGAAAAAACGGGTTCTCAAAGTTTTGATTTCTTCATCCCTAAGTATGAGTGACCTTGAGCATCTTCTGATGGTTGTTGAACGTACTTTACATATGTGAGTGGGTTGTTCAGTTCTTTTCTTCTTTTTTTTATTGGATTGTTTGTCCTTTTTTTTTTTTTTTTTTTTCCTTTCTGGTAGAAACTTTTCATAAATTGAGGAACTTGGCCTTTTGTCATCTGTATTACAATTCTGGGTTTTTTTTGGTTTCCACGTAGTTCTCTTTGTATTTTCCTTTATGCTTTTTGGATTTGATATAATGAATTTAAATGTCTACTCTGTTTTTATTTTTATTTCTACACATCTTTTTTCTATCACTTTTATATGTGTTACTTCTTAGTGTGTGTGTGTATATATATATATTTTGTTTGTTTGTTTGTTTGTTTTTGTTTTTGTTTTTGTTTTTGTTTTTTTTGGTAGGGGGAGGTTGGGGCATGCCATGCGGCATGTGGGATCCTTGTTCCTCGACCAGGCATCAAACCCACACTCCCTGCATTGGCAGGATGTAGTCTTAACCACTGGACCACCAGGGAAGTCCCAGTATATATATATTTGATCTTTCTGGAAATTGTCTTCTAGTGAGGGGTGAGGCAAAGACCTACTTTTATTATTTTTCCAAGTGGTTAGTGTAGAGGAGTAAAAAGTTTTCCCTGACCCTCTTAGGGTCCCTGGCTGGGTGTGAAAATTAAACTGACAAAGACAGATAAACAGGAGTAAAGCATACAAATTATATTGATTTTTTTCATGTACATGAGAGCCATCACAAGAGAATGAAGACTCAAAGACGTGACCAGAGCAGGAAGTTTTTATACCTTTCAGACAATCAGACAATAAATTTGTGAAGAATTGACAAGGCAAAGGGGTTTGGGCTAGGAGTAGTAAATGGTGAAAATGTAACTAGGAAGATAAGGGTTAGTTTAACAAGGTTTGTTTGTAGATTCCTCTGGTGCCTTCCTGGACTGATAAGAGTCTGTCTCCAGGAAAAGGAGAATTTATTTCCTGCCTTTAGGTGGAAAGGAGGGAGTTTTTTCTGCATTTAGTACTTCTTAATTGTCTTCAGCTCAAAATAATTTTTATGTCAGAGAGGCATATTTTGGGGCAACATATTCTGGTTTCCTTTATTAGTTAATTTTCCTAACATCATTAGTTGAATAAACCATTTTTTCCCCCAAAATACCACCTTTATCACATGCTCAATTCCCATACATGTCTTGCTTCTACATTCTCCTCTGTTTCATTGCTCTGCCTTGAATATTCCTTCGAAGGACCAGACTTTTTTCATAATAATTTGGAAATAGCCACTTACCAATTCTTCTGTACGTGGTCACATTATTTGCAACTAATACACTTTTTACCCATCTGTTCTAATGTTTATATTTGTCATTTCTTTCTCCTGTTTCTGATATTGGTGGGAACGTTTTTTCTCCATTAAACATGGTACAGCCTTTTTGGTTGAGATATGTACTTTTTTCTAATGTGAAGAGATTTTCCTTTTAGTAATAGCTAATAATAAAGAGTTTTATCAAGAATTAAAGTCAAATTTTTTAGTTGCCTTTTCAGCATCTAAGGATTATCATATGACATTTTCCCTTTGATCTATTAACGTTGTGAATTATAGTAACAGACTTTCTTACACTGAAAAGTTGTTTTATTCCTGTACTTGAACTCCTCTTGGTCATGTTATTTATTCTATTAAAGGTCTACTGAATTCTATATTCTTAGTCTCCTTAAAGTGTTTTCTCAATAATCACATGTGAAATTGATCTTTGATTATCTTTTGTGCTGCCTTTCATGTTTTAGTACCCATGTTTTGCTGACTTTTTAAAATAATTTAAAGAGAATTTAGATGTTTTTCTCCTTTTAGTACTGTCTGGAATAATCTAGAAGCATTTCTTCTTGGCCACTCCTTTTAAAATATAGGACAGCCCTCTTGTCCTTCCTCTCAGCACAACTGATAATAGGTCGTAGAGCAGTAACTTCTTTTTTTTTCTAGTTTTTTATTTGAAAGTTATTTTGTCTTTACAGAAGAGTTGCGGGAATATGAATAGTACAAAGAACATCCCTATACCCTTTACTCAGATTTACCTGTTGATAATACTTTACCCCATTTGTAAAGCTGTGACTTTTAATAAAATTTCCTAGAGCCTTGGTTAGAATAAAACTACAACATTAAGGGTGTAGCAGTTAACTGCTAATACTAGAAATAGTATTCTTCAAGCACATTTGCTCAGATCCAGCCTCTCTGTCCATTGCAGAGCTTCTCACTGCTTCACTTTTTGCGCTCCCTCTCATGGGCATCATGAGCCCTGCTTTGGAGTACAGGCCTACTCGAGTTCACTCAAGTGCTTCAGCCTCAACTCAGTGTCTTTGTCTTTAGAGAGAGAAGATTTTTGCCCTGTCCTGCTGCCCTTTAAGGCCCACTTCCTTTCCAGCCTCACATGATCCTAGCGTATTTCCTTCACGGGAAAGCTTGCTTCAATCCATGAGGAAGAGCCAGACCATCAGGGAAGTGTGACAGCACATTTCCCAAAGCGTAGCCTCTTCATTCTTGAGTAAAGAGAAGATCAGGCTTTTATGTCCATATTCCTGTGGTCTATTTCCTGTCCCTAATCCCCTGTGAGACAAGAGCACATGAATGAACACACACACACACACACACACACACACACACACACACACACACACTCCCTCTCTCTCTTTCTCTCCCCTTTAAGAATAAACAATAATTTTCAGATATACCATCTAAACCTCTATATAGGAAAGAAAATTAAGAACATTTAAATACTTCTGCTAAAACATACACTTCCTTAACAATAATAAATAATAGAACATAGGATTTCAGTCTAACATTTTTCTATGTGGGTTTCTTTACTTAATTTAGTTCCTCATTAAGATTTAAAATCTACATACCTTAAAAGTCCTCCAAAGGGGTATCTTCTAGAACAAATAGGCCACCTATTCTAAAGACAATCCACAAGCTGCTTATAACTGTAAAATTGGTGAAATTTCCTAGTTTCAAAAAATTTTCAATCAGCAGGCATCTTTTGTATACAATTGCTGTATAAAAGCCATCACAATACAAAAAATTGAAACTGAAATTCAATGTGTCAGTTAGGATCATTATTATTTAGTTGCTCTTAATTTTATGGAAAAAGACATTTAGAAAACCTAAAATTGTTCTCCTCAGTATAATAGTGATTCATTATTTTGAAAATATTGAAAAATGTTCTCTTGAAGTTAATGTATTCTTTTTTATTCTTCTTATGTAGTTACCTAAATAGTTGTATTATTACTGAGTCAAGGCTTTTGTTCCAAATAGGTGATTTAGGCTGAATCATTATGAAGCACTGGACGGTTCCACTTTAACAAATTCTGTGGTAGTTAGAGCTCAGAGCTTTGAACCACCTATATGTACATAATTTAAAAATTTATTTCTAGTGTAAAAGTAGTTTCAGCCAATTATTTTCCTATTGATAAATTTTATCTAGAACTCAGCTATTCTATGTATAATTTCTTTCCTTAATGGGAACATGAGATTACACTAATATACTTTTATTTTTTTAATTTGGAATCATGTTTTGTTAGAGTTTGTCCTATCAAACTTTATCTTCTACTGATGGTGCCCAAAAAAGGAACAATCAACAGCAAATATTTAAAAAATAAATACCTAAGAACATTAGCAACTGATTATCTTTCTAATTTGTAGAAATCACCATTAGTTGTTTAACTACATGATCTTTTAACAAAGAGATGATGAATAGAAGATTTGGGGTTGTTACCATGAAAAATAACTAGATAAAAACTAATTGGAATTTCATTTTTTAGGTGAATTCTCCAACCAGGATAGGGTATTATCTTCTGATAAATCAGATACCTGAATCAGGTATGCAGATTCAGAAATTCATTCTTTTCAGTGATTCCAAGTTAATCAGATTCTGAGATTTTTCATTCAAGCTAACAAAACTCAAGGAAAACTTTTCATGTAGCTCACAATGCCTGCTTATTGATGTGTATTGAGGAATGGCTTTCCTTGGCTGTTGTCACCCTAAAGAGGCAGAATGGACTCTTTCACCCAAAATTTGGTTCAGATGTCCAGAATGATGATGCCACACAGATGTCAATAAGATGTGAAAAAGTTTATTTACTCACATACTGCTTTCCAGGGAGAGCAGGGTAGGCTCCTAAGCAGGTATGAAAATGGCTGGAGAAAACAGGGAAAGGAGACTGGCTTGGGTTTTTTTTTACTGGGTTTAGTGCTGCTATGAACATTGCTGTGCATGTATATTTTTGAATTAGAGTTTTCTCCAGTTATATGCCGTGAAGTGAGATTGTTGGGTCACATGGTAACTCTATTTTTAGTTTTTAAAGGAACCTCCATACTGTTTTCCATAGTGGCTGCACTAATTTATATTCCCACCAGCAGTGTAGGAGGGTTCCTTTTTCTCCACACCCTCTCCAGCATTTACTATTTGTAGACTTTGATGATGGCCTTTCTGACTAGTGTGAGGTGATACCTCATTGTAATTTTGATTTGCATTTTTCCAATAATTAGTGATGTTGAGCATCTTTTCATGTGTCTGTTGGCCATCTGTTTGTCTTCTTTGGAGAAATGTCTAATTAGATCTTCCACCCATTTTTTGCTTTGGTTGTTTGTTTTTTTGATATTTAGCTGTATGAGCTGTTTGTATATTTTGGAAATTAATCCCTTGTCGGTCACATCATTTGCAAATATTTTCTCCCATTCTGTGGGTTGTCTTTTCGTTTCTTTTATGGTTTCCTTTGCTGTGCAAAAACTTTTAAGTTTAATCAGGTCACATTTATTTATTTTTGCTTTTGTTTCCATTACTCTAGGAGACAGATCCAAAAAAATACTGCTGCAGTTTATGTCAAAGAGTGTCCTGCCTGTGTTTTCCTCTGATAAGAGTTTTATAGTATCTGGAAAGACCTACATCCTTGATCTCAGTAGCAGACAATATTAGGAAATTTTGGAAACTAGTTTATCAGTGGGTTCCTGGCAGGCCAACACAGAACACTGTTGGTCACACTAAGTGAAGAGCACCAAAGTCCAGGTAGGCAGGTGATTGGCACTAAGTAAATTTAGCAGCAAGCAAAAGGTAAGGACCTGGTGATAGAATCTGAGTCCCAGAGAAAGAATCCTATTTCCCAGGATATCAGGGAAGCAAAACAGACCCCTATTTCTAGAGAAATTGAAATTAAGAAAATGAGTGATGAAACCATGGAAGGAAGCAAAACCAGGGACTCATAACTAGGGCACAGGTTCGTGGTATGGTCCACACACACAAAATAAGGCCATGGCTCAGTTTCTGGAGCTGTGCTCGTGGTCAGAGTTGTTGCAGGAAAGAAGCAACACTAATGATCTCAAGCCAGGTGATCTATAATTCTTAAATTTCTACTGCCTTGGAACTAACTTGGTTCCAGAATTTTGTTTAAGTGGTTTCAGCTCTGAGAATTGGCAGGTTTTGAGGACAAGGAAACATATCAGCCATTATACTCTATATTGGTGCATAATTACTCTTTGGTTCGGATTTACAAAACTAAGTTATGTGAAAGCTTGTTCTTTTCTCTTAGGGCTAAGATTTACCACTAGGTGAATCTTAAATTTGACTCTGCAGGCCTAAAGGTTGGGTTGTGTGCTACTTCTTGGAAAGAGATATAGAATATTAAGGTGTTAAATTATTTAATTTTATAATAAAATATGTAGGGTGCTTTGTGTATGTGTGCGTGTCAGTTCCTAAGTTACCTTAACCTGTTAACAAGCCCTGCCGAACTTATCCTCAATTTTACTCTTAAAATACTAGGTAGAAAAAAAGTTTTATCTTCACCTGCATCTTGTTTCAACGCTGAAAGCTTTTAGACTTTGTTTTGACTCTGTACTTGAATGTTATGCCTCAAAACTTTGAAATGGTAACTAAAAATACAATTGCTCTTGGCCAAAAACTTTTCAGTTACCTTCCTCCCTTTTGTTAAAAATTGTAAACACCTTTCCTGTGCCTTGGTCTTGCCTGTCCCAGAGAATTTAAAGTCCTTGATTTTTATTTAGTCATCCATTCACTCATACCTTCAAATAATGTCTGAGCACTTACTATATGCCAGGTCAGAAACAAAATCACTTTCTGCATTCCATTTACCATGTTTCCATAATGGAAGCTTGCTAAAAGTCCACAACTTTATTTTTCTCTTTTTTCTTTCATTTCACTCAGCATTTAAAACATTTTAAATTGTTTTATATTTCTGTCTTTTTTCTCCTTGAAGAGTCTTGTAAGCAGGGTCTATGTCTTTTAGTCTTTCTCATGGTTCATAATAGTAACTACTTTTTTTCAAAGTCAGGATTATTGAGGTATAATTCACCCTTTTAGGTAAATTCACTTTTTTTTTTAATTGAAGTATAGTTGACTTGCAATGTTGTGTTAGTTTCATGCACACAGCAAAGTGATTCAGTTGTACTTATACATATGTATATGTATATATCCATTCTTTTTCAGATTCTTTTCCATTATAGGTTATTATAATATATTGAATATAGTTCCCTGTGCTATACAATAGGTCTTTGTTGTTTATCTGTTTTATATATAGTAGTGTGTATCTGCTAATCCCAAACTCCTAATTTATCCCTCCCTCCTAAATTCACCTTTCTTAGTGTACAGTTCCATGAGTTCTGCCCAATGCAGGCATGTAACTGCCACCACAAGATACAGAACAGTTCATCAGTCCCCAAATCTTCTCACATGCTGCTGTCCTCCTCCCACCCCACAACCCCTGGTGTGCTTTCTGTACCTGTTGTTTCGTCTTTTCCAGAATGACATAAAAATGGAATCATGTAGTACCTAGTTTTGGGGTCTGACTTCTTTCACTTAGCAAAATGCATTTGAGATTTTTTTTTATTAGAGTATAGTTGCTTTACAATATTGTGTTAGTTTATACTGTACAGCCAAGTGAATCAGCTATACGTATACATATGTCCCCTCTTTTTTGGATTTCCTTCTCATTTAGGTCACCACAGAGCATTGGGTAGAGTTCCCTGTGTTATACAGTAGGTTCTCATTAGTTATCTATTGTATTTTATTTTTTTTAAGGAACAAACACTATTTATTTATTTAGTTAATAAATTTATTTTATTTTATTTATTTTTGGCTGTGTTGGGTCTTCATTGCTGCACGCAGGCTTTCTCTAGTTGCAGCAAGTGGGGGTTACTCTTTGTTGTGGTGCATGGGCTTCTCATTGCAGTGGCTTCTCTTTGTTGCAGAGCACGGGTTCTAGGCGCGCTGGCTTCAGTAGTTGTGGCACGTGGGCTCAGTAGTTGTGGCTCATGAGCTCTAGAGCGCAGGCTCAGTAGTTGTGGCACACGGGCTTAGTTGCTCCGTGGCATGTGGGATCTTTCCAGACCAAGGATCGAACCTATGCCCCCTGCATTGGCAGGCAGATTCTTAACCACTGTGCCACCAGGGAAGTTCTCTATTTTATACATAGTATCAGTAGTGCATATATGTCAATCCCAATCTCCCAATTCATCCCACCCACCCCACTTCCCCCTTGGTATCCGTACGTTTGTTCTCTACGTCTGTGTCTCTGTTTCTGCTTTGTAAATAAGATTGTCTATACCAGTTTTGTTCCTTTTTTATTGCTAAATGGTATTGCATTGTATAGATTTACCACAGTTTTTATTCATGCACCAGTTGAAGCACATCTGCGTTGTCTCCAGTTTCTGGCTGTTATGAACAAAACCACTGTAGACATTGATTTAGTAACCAGTTTTTTTGTTTGTTTGTTTGTTTGTTTTTGGCGGTACGCGGGCCTCACTGCCGCGGCCCCTCCCGTTGCGGGGCACAGGCTCCGGACGTGCAGGCCCAGAGGCCATGGCTCACGGGCCCAGCCGCTCCGCGGCACGCGGGATCCTCCCGGACCGGGGCACGAACCCGCATCCCCTGCATCGGCAGGCGGACTCCCAACCACTGCGCCACCAGGGAAGCCGCTAGTAACCAGTTTTTAAATGGGGACAGCTTAGAGATCAGGCAGTGTGATATAACGGTGAAAACAATCGAGACAGCAGTGATGTGGGCTTTCATACTACTTTTTCATCCAGTTAACTGTGAACTTCAACAAATAGTTTAACCTCTCTGTACTTACTTCTATTGTAAAATGTGCATGATTCAGGACTTATTCTAGCTTTAAAATTACATGATATTGTGTTGTATAGGTAAAGTATTTACTCTTGTATTCTCCAAGAGGAGAATTATACATGGTCACATACATCTTTGTAAAATTAAGTTGTTTGAAATCAGTATAACTAATTTTTTTGATATTTGAAATTGAAGTATAGTTGACTTACAATTTTGTGTTAATTTCTGCTGTATAGCAAAGTGATTCAGTTACATATATACATATTCTTTTTATATTTTCTTCCATTACAGTTTATCATAGGATATTGAATATAGTTCCCTGTGCTATACAGTAGAACCTTGTTGTTTGAAACCAGTGTAACTAATATTTTAAATTAGTGGTCCTTTTGTCTCTAAGTTCAATCACAAATGACTTGAAAATAATATAATTTTCTTAATAAATTTTAAATGTCGTGATAATCTTGAGCTCTTTATTAACTGTGTAATCCAGATGATTTTACATTGGAAAATTATTTTGATAATACTTTTAAATAAAATATTTGATAAACATTTTCTTTCAAAATATTTTAGCATTTATTTATTTTTAATTTAGATGGGTCTAGGAAAGACAATTCAGGCAATTGGCATTGCTTACTTCTATAAGGAGGAATGGCCACTTTTAGTCGTGGTCCCTTCATCTCTGAGGTACCCTTGGACAGAAGAAATAGAGAAATGGATCCCAGAGCTGGGTCCAGAAGAAATCAATGTTATCCAGAATAAAACTGATGTTGGGTAAGAACAACTTTTAAATCTTTAAGAAAAGAAAAGCCCTCCTGTGTGTATTCAGCATATAGCCATGTTTAGAATGAGATTATCACAGAATTTGGAATGAAGAGAGTAATATGGCGAATTTTATTTTACACTTTAAAATATGAATTATTTATCTAAAACCCAACTGTGTATTTGATGTCATAAGCTCCTTTATGGTATATTTTTAAAGTAAATGTAAAGTATACATGCTTTAAAAATATATGAATATACATATGCTGTATATACCTTAAATTTACTTTAAGCAGAATATTTTAGGGTTGAAAAACAAATTTTACAACTTTGCAAGGATTAACTTGAAGGTTTTGAGCTTTTATTATCAGCAACTATGGCTGGTTTTGCTTTCTAAGTTGTTAGTATGCAAGTTTTATGTATAGCTGAGAATTAATGTTAGGCAATTTTACTTTTTTATTTTAATTTATAATTTTAATATTTTCTATATTGAAAATATTTGTTTTGTGGTTATTTGAAGTCCTTATTCTAAAAATCAGTCATAGTATAGCTACTGTATTTTTCTCCTTTTGTTTTCTAGCCATTGGAAAAAACCAATCAATTTGAATAAACCAATCAATTTGAATATTAATAATTTATTACACTGAGTTTCTGGGTGAATCATGCAAATTATCATGTTCTCAGAAGTTGAAAATTACCAATTTCTCATCCACAAATAAAAAACGATGTATCTACTAGAAATAAATGTTCATACTTAGATTTTTTTGTGCGTGTGTGGTAGTATTCTACTATATTGTATTCTCTAAGGTTCTAAACGTAAAGAGTGTTTGTAGAAATAAAGGTGGCCTTTGTGAATGTGGAAGGAGGACCCAGATAAAATAGATGGCAGCCTTTTTCTCTTTCAACCTTGGAACTCTAATTCAATGAAATATGTCTTCCTGGGCCGAAGAAAATTTAGACACTAATTGCATGGTCAAAATAAAATGTATGCAATAATTATAAATTTTCTCTCTTACAATAAAACTGCATAAAATTTAAGACAAGAATTTAGAGAATGTAGAATTTATTAAGGCCTTTCTAGTCATTTTCTGTAGGCTATACCTTATTTAAAAGTTAAATTTAAGTATTTTAAAAATATTTCTCCTCTATCATTTTTAATAGCATTTAGGTCTTCTAATTTTTATTGTTATTTTGGAAATATATTCCTATTAAATAGTGGCTAGTATTTTTATTTGAATAATAGTTGGGATATGTTTGATAGTACTACAACCCTACAGTGTAACTTTTCTGCAGGATGTTAGCTAAGGGCAGAAAAACTTACCCAATGTCTTCCAGGTACTTAAAGAAAACGGCTTTAGGTATATAGCAACATGTGACAACATTTATTTACTGCAAATACATATACCTCCTTTTGTCATGCCAGTTATTCCTGGACTGTCCGCTAGTCAAGATGTGGCAGGATAGCAGCTACAGTGACCTTTGAAGCCCTTGTCTTCTGTATATTGCTCTTAGTATATCTAAGTGATATTAACCCTAAACTTTTCTTCTGCAGCTTTTTCTGGTATTTGAGTACAGTAGGAAATTCTTAAGACTCTATATTAAGTAGATTTATCCAGGAATTAAATGCAGTTGTCCTTAAGAAAAAAAAAATTCATGTTAGTACTGGCTCTTTAGGAGATCTGAGTTTTCTGTTAGAGAGTAGAGAACTGCAGAAGACTGAAACTGTCATGTGTTTTTCACTGGTGATATAGAAAACACAAAAGTGATATGTTTTATTGTTAATGCATTTATTTGTATAATTATTTCATTCTACAAACTCATTGGGAGCGTAGCACTGTACATACAAAGCTGAAGAAGACACATTTCCTGTCCTCAGCCCATCTCATGATATAATAAGGGAAATAAATATATAAATGAATAATTTCATTACAGTTTTGATAAAGAATATTATAGATACGTGAATTATAGAGATAGTCCAAAAGATCAGAGGTAACTTTAGCCCAATGTGTCTCTGTGTGAGGTGGTACCCTCCTCCTCTTTTCCCCACACTCTGTCACCCCAGGGCCAGGGCCTCACTTGTCAAAGTGACAAGGACTCTATTGGCCTTTAATGGGAGGGTTCAAGAATGTGAAATGCCCTGAAGTGTTCTGGACAGACCTGTAATACTAAGTATCATCTTGCTCGAAATCACAACAGCACCTCAGCTGAAAAACACTCCTATCCTGTTGGTGGGAAGGCTTCGTTGAATAGTTAACTAATCTTTGAGTATCTACTTTTTTTATGCATGATTCTAGGTGCATGGAAGCAAATATTCTCAGAAAGTAATGTACTTATCCTAGTAAAATGTGGCTACCTGGATGTCAAAATATTCCAAAGACCATTTAACCAAAAATTTGGTTTTGTTAACCAAATTTTAAATTTGGATTCTGATTTGTCATATTTGAAGATGGTAAAATCTTAAGAGATACTGGGTTTCAGCGGTAATACCATCTCTTCTTATTTTTCCTCTTCTTTCTCCTCTGTATTTCTTCCCAAAGAAATGTATTTTTTTATGATAAATTGGTTACTAAAATATTTTTAAAGTACATGGATTTTCTTTTCTAGGAGAATATCGACCAGCAAAGTGACAGTTCTGGGTTATGGTCTTTTAACCACAGATGCGGAGACTTTGATAGATGCACTGAATAATCAGAACTTCAAAGTAGTTATTGTAGATGAATCACACTACATGAAGTCCAGAAATGCAACTCGCAGCAGGATTTTATTGCCAGTAGTACAGAAAGCCAAACGAGCCATTCTTCTTACAGGAACTCCAGCACTTGGAAGACCTGAAGAGGTATTAAAATCCTTATACTCTGGGCTTTAAAAAAAGAATTGAATCAATCACTGTTTTTTGCAGTTTTTAATTTTAAATCAGATGCCTCAAATGCCATAAGAGCACATTGGGAAATTCTAGATATGTGTTTATAGTTAAATATATCTTTTACCATGACTGTTTTTATCTGTTTACATGTGAACCATAGCCATGCTTGTAGGTATATATAAAAAATAGTTTTTACCTTCATTATAAGATTTTCACATTCAGTACACATTTGTAATCTTCACACTTGTGCTCTTATGGTTCTTCTATGGTCTCAGTTTTCATTTATCTAGTCTATTTTACATCATAAGCTCCTTATGACTGGTGTTGAATCTACTTTGTATCTTTTATACTGTGTTACATAATTTCTCTCTGTTCCTCTTTCGCTTCAAAATCCACATTTCGGAAGGTAGACAGAAAATAGAACTTATATGAAGACCAGATAGGGTATCCACTTTGAATGGAGGGATAAGGCATTTGTTAGATTCCCTATTTAGCTTTTACAACTCTAAGAGGCAGATGGGGTATGGAAGGCTGAGAGGAAGAAATGAAGGGTGAAACCCTCTAAGGGTCAGTGTAACCTAGGGAAGCACTGTCTATTAAGGTACACTTAGTCATAGAAAAAAATATGAGCCTGTTGTCTGGTAGGGTTGTTGTAAGAAATAAAGGAAACATTGCTTCGAAAGTACCTTGTCATGTGCCATAGTAAGCACTCAGCTAAGGGTGCCCATTGTTATTTTTGATTCTTAAGCCAAGCCTGAGAAACAGCTATTGCATCATATCTCTACTAATATTACCAAGGCTCTGCTTTTGTTCTCCACCCTGGGAGTCTTCTGAAAATACACATAACAGTACATAGACTGTGATGGTAAAATTCTCAATTTTACCTTTTATATTTTTGCTCTGGATACTCACTGGAAGTGGGAGAGTGGACCCCAAGTAATTTACTTACATTCCAAAATTATGTCTCTGAATAATGGGGTTTATTATGTCTTAATAAAAAATACATAAAATGTATCATTTAAGAAGGAGAATGTATAAAAGATATATGTATTTTAAATGATAGGAGTAAAATGATTACTCACTTATTGATTACCTACCGGAAGAAAGAGAGCACTGACAATACAGTAGTGGTCCTTGTGTCCCATGTGATTACATGCCAGTCCCTTCACTCCTCACCCAGGATAGCCACTATTCAAAGCAAGAGTAATTCCTGGTTTTGTGGATCACGATGGTTATACAAATTGGGGATGTTTGGGACTCTTTAAGAAAAAACTATAAAGTTACAAGTTCTAAATTAGGAGTTCTGAAACTGGTATGAGTCCTCCAACTTTGTTTTTCTTTTTCAAGATGTTTTTGGATATTCTGGGTCCCTTGAATTTCCATATGATTTTTTTTTGTAGAACTTGGCATTTTTTGCAGAGAATCCAGCTTAGATTTTCATAGGTATTGTGTTGAACCTGCAGATCACTTTGGAGTGTATTGCCATGTTAACAGTATTAAGTCTTCAAATCCATGAACATGAGATATCTTTCAATTTATTTAGGATTTAATTGTTTTCCAGCAGTGCTTTGTAGTTTTAACAGGATAAGTCCTATACTTCTTTTGTTAAATATTTTATTCTTTTTGATACTGTTGTCAATAGAATTGTTTTCTTAATTTCATTTGTAGAACGTTCATTGCAAGTATGTAGAAATCCAATTGATTTTTATGTATTGATCATGTATCCTGAAACCTTGCTGAACTCATTTATTATTTCTAGTAGTTTTTAGTGGACTCCTTAGGATTTTGTGTAGACAGGATCATATATACATTGCTTTAATTGCCCTGGCTAGAGCTTCCAGTATAATTTTGAATGGAAATGGCAAGTATGGACATCTTTATTTTGTTCCTAATCTTAGGAACAAATAGGAAAGCCCTCAGTCTTTCACCTTTAAGTATTACCTGTGTTACCTGTGGTTTTTTGTAAATTTCTTTTATCAGTTAAGTTCCTTTCTACCTCTTGTTTATTGAGTGTTTAATCATGAAAGGATATTGAGTTTGTCAAATGCTTTTTCTGCATTTATTGAGGTACTTATATTTTTTTTGTCCTTTATTCTGTTGATAGGGTGTATTATAATCTTTGATTTTCAGATGTTAAACCAACCTTGCATTCTAAGATAAATCTCACTTGGTCATGATATATAATCCTTTCATATGTTGCTAGATTCAGTCTGCTAATATTTTGTTGATGATTATTGTGTCTATATTCATAAGAGATATTGATTTGTAGTTTTTTTAAAAATTATATCTTGGTCCAGTTTTGTTATTAAGGTAATACTGGCCTCAAAGAATGAGATGGAAAGTGTTCCTTCCTCTTCTATTTTTTAGAAGAGTTTGCAAAACATTGGTATTACTTCTTTTTTAAATATTTGGTGAATTTGATGGTGAAGCTATATGGGCCTGAACTTTTCTTTGTGAGTCAATTTAGGTTAACAACTCATTCTCTTCTTTGAATAATGTCCATTCAGATTGTTTCTTTTTGAGTCAGTTTTGGTACTTTGTGTCTTTTTAGGAATTTGTTCATTTCATCTAAGTTACCTAATATATTGGCATACTATTGTTCGTAGAGTTCCCTTAGAATTTTTTGTATTTCTGTGAGGTTGATAGTGATGTCCCCCCTTTCATTCCTGATTTTAGTAATTTGAGCCCTCTCTCTTTTTTTCTCGGTCGTTGGAGCTAAAGTTTTGTCAATTTTGTTGATCTCTCCAAGAACCAACTTTTGGTCTCATTGATTTATTTCTCTGTTGTTTTCCATTCTCTATTTTGTTCATTTCCATTCTAATCTTTGTTATATTATTCCTTCTGTTTGTTTTGGGTATAGTTTGCTCTTCTTTCCAGCGTTTTAAGGTTAAAAATTAGATTATTAATTTGAGAGCTTTCTTCTTTCTTAATACAGACATATACAGATATAAATTTTCCTCTAAGCACTGCTTTCATTGCATCTCATTTTTGGTATGTTATCTCCTCAGTTTCATTTATTGCAAAGTCTTATCTAATTTCTAAATAATTTCCCTTGTGATTTCTTTTTTGAACAATTTGTTATTTAGGAGTATGTTATCATATAAAAAGGACGTAAAGCAACAAAGCCACTTTGGAAAACACTTTGACAGTTCCTTAATAAATTAAAAATCAAATTACTATAGTACCTAGCAATTCCATTCCTAGGTATATACCCAAGAGAATTGAATATACAGCTGTTCCTAGTAGCATTATTCATGATATCCCAAAAGTGGAAAAAAGCCATTGTCCATAACTGCTGAATGGATAAACAAAATACAGCCGTAAAAGAAGCAAAGTACTAATATACTCTACAACATGGGTGAACTTTGAAGACATTATGCTAAGTGAAAGCCAGGCACAAAGGCTACATATTTTTTTATTCTATTTCTATGAAATGTCCAAAATAGGCAAATTCTTGGAGATGGAAATATATTAGTAGTTGCCAAGACCGGAAGAGAGGGGGAATGGGAAATGACTAGTAATGGGTATAGATTTTATTTTTGGAGTGATAAAAATGTTCCAGAATTAGATAGTGGTGATCGAGGTACTTTTTTTTTTTTAATATTTATGTTTGTTTTTTTGTTTATTTATGGCTGCGTTGGGTCTTCATTGCTGTGCACAGTCTTTCTCTAGTTGCGGCGAGCAGGGACTACTCTTCGTTGTGGTGCACGGACTTCTCATTGTGGTAGCTTCTCTTTTTGCAGGGCACGGGCTCTAGGCACGTGGGCTTCAGTAGTTGTGGCACGCGGGCTCAGTAGTTGTGGCTCGCAGGCTCTAGAGTGCAGACTCAGTAGCTGTGGTGCATGGACCTAGTTGCTCCGCGACATGTAGGATCCTCCTGGACCACGGCTCGAACCCGTGTCCCCTGCATTGGCAGGCAGACTCCTAACCACTGCGCCAGCAGGGAAGTCCCTGGGGCGCATTTTGAACATACTAAAAGCCACTGAATTTACACTTTAAAAGTGTGAACAGTAAAAGTGGTATATGAATTTATATTTCAATAAAGCTGTTGTTTTTAAAAAATATATTAACAGTGAGACATACTATGTGCATTCTATTAAAGTTATAAAAATGAAAAGATTTTATGATACTATTGATGGGAGTATAAATTGGGACCATCTTTTTACAGTGCAGCATAGTAACATCTATCAAATTTTTAAAAACATATACCTTAAACCCACCTGTTTCATTTCTAAAAATGTACCCTATAAACCCATCTAATATAAATGCAGATGGGGGATGGATGGATGGATGGATAGATAGATAGAGAGATGATTGATAGATGTAGATGTAGATACATATACCTACACCTACATATATTTACGTATTTGCACTCATACACACAGACTTACACCAAGTTATTAATTTTTATAACTGCATAAAAGCTAGAAACAGTCTATATGTCCATTATCAGGAGACCTTTAAAATATTTTCCAGTACGTCTACATAATAAAGAGTTGCTATGCAGCCTTTAAGCAGTATTTATTATTATTATTATTATACATTGCTTATATAATTTTTAAAACTAAGTAAAATTAGGTATATATGTACTTTAATGATGTCTAAGACATGTTTTGAGGGACAAAATTCGAGTTGTGTATGTTATATGATCCTCTTCGTGTGAATAGAAGAGAATATACAAATATGCGTATATAGGCATACAAAATATAGAAATGTATATTGAAGAAAAGGATAGGAGTTATTCCTGAAGAATAGGATGGCATGGTTGGGTGGATGGAGGGGAAGGAGGAGCCTTGATGAAAAAGAGATAGATTTTCTTTTCTACTTTTTACTATTTCATTAACTGGATTTATCGTATTAACTAATTTACTTGAAAATATTACAACATATTGAGAACTCTTGTATTGTTACAGCTTTTCATGCAGATTGAAGCTCTCTTTCCACAAAAATTTGGAACATGGACCGAGTATGCCAAAAGATACTGTAATGCACATGTCAGGTAAGACAAACTATTTTCTGTAAGTTTTAATCCTCACATATTTACCATGAACATTAAGCTCTGTTAGTTATTCTTTGTTCCAGTGTTTTTCAAGCTTGTGGTAGTTATGGAATAATTTGAAGTAAAATCTTGGGTGGATGACCCATATATAAAATAAGTAAAAGGAGTAGATAATGGCAGTTTGTCTTTCTTTATTTTTTACCTTTCAAGTATTTCATTTTTAAAATGATTTATTTTTATTGATTAGTTGGATGTGCACATTGCACAAAAATGAAAAGTAAGTGCCCATTCCACCTGTGTTTCTCAGTTAAACATTCTCTTCTGGAGAAGGAGTATCCTTCTGGAGATACTTTATGTGTGAAAAAGCACATGTGGTTATGTGTGTATAATGTTATTTTATTTTATTTCTACATATATAGTATTGTAATGTACATACACACTGTTCTGCAGTTTGCTGTCTTCACCTACTATGTATTGGAGATCCATGCATATCAGTTACTAGAAGAGCTTTGCCCTTTCTTCTTAAATGCTGCATGTATTCTACTGTTTGGATGCCCTGTAATTGATTTAGGCAGTGTACTATTAATAGACATTTCTTTGTGGTATATAGCTGTTGCATACAGTGCAGCAATGAATATCTTTGCACGTGTTGAGAGGTAGTATATTATAGTGTCAAAGAGCATGTAAAACTAGAGCTAGACCACCTGTGTTTTATTTTCATATTCAGTGCCTACCAGATGTTTCATTTTAGGAAAATAAGTTTACCTCCCTATCCCTTAATTTCTTCAGGTCTAAAAACAGAATAATTATTCCTTCCTCAGAGTTATTATGAGACTTAAATTAGCTTATGTTTATAAAGGCTTGAACAGTGACTGGCACATAGTGAGCTCTCAATAATTTTTAGGTATTTTAATATTTCATGTAATATACATGGGAATAAATCTGTAAGATAAATTTATTAGAAGTGGAATTGCTGGTAGAAAGGGCATTTGCATTTTTATATTTTTTAGACGTTTGTAAATTATGCTCCACAAAACTTATACCGATTATATTCCTATCAGCAGTAAGATTGTCTCTTTCCCCACACCTTGCCAACATATTCAAATAGAAATTATTTTGTATTGCCAGTGTGATTTGATAGTAGTTTTTTTTTTTTTTTTGCGGTATGCGGGCCTCTCACTGCTGTGGCCTCTCCCGCTGCGAAGCACAGGCTCCGGACGCGCAGGCCCAGCGGCCATGGCCCACGGGCCCAGCCGCCCCGCGGCACGCGGGATCCTCCCAGACCAGGGCACGAACCCGCCTCCCCTGCATCGGCAGGCGGACTCTCAACCACTGCGCCACCAGGGAAGCCCTTGATAGTAGTTTTAATGCACATTAGTCTTCTTGCACATTACTAAGTGAAGCTGAACATTTTTTTCATATATGTAAGAGTCATTTGTACTTTTATCTGTCAGTTATCTGTGCTCTTTGCCCTTCATTCTACTAAGCTTATTAGGTTTTTTTCTTATTGATGTACTGGAAATCTTTATATATTGTGAGCATCAGGTCTTTATCTGTGATATGAGTCCCTCATCTTTTTTCTCAGTATGTGTGTGTGTATTTGATTTTTTTCTTTTTACAATTCCCTCAAATATCCCTATGTGGTTGTGGTGTTCTGATGCCTTTTAAAGGGCTCTAAAGCACAGAGATACAAAGAATCCTTCCAAATTGTTTATGTGAAGGCAGTTTAACACTGATACCCAAAATCAGACAAGATAGCACACACACAAAAAGAACCAAGGCTCTTTTTCTACTTAAGACTATAAATGCAGAAATAGTCAATATTAGTATAAACCAGATACTCATTAAAGGACCTAATATATTAACCATATGCAAATGGAATCTATATCAGGAATGCAGCCATAGTTTAATATTAGGAAATCTATTAATATATTTAGCCATGTTAATAATGAAAAGGAAAAGCTTCATTTCATTTTCCCCATTTATGCTGAGATAGAATTTAATAAAGTTCAGCATACATCTTTTTTTAAAAAAATAAATTTATTTATTTGTTTATTTTTGGCTGTGTTGGGTCTTCATTGCTGCATGTGGGCTTTCTCTAGTTGCAGCAATCGGGCTACGCTTTGTTGCGGTGCGTGGGCTTTTCATTGTGGTGGCTCCTCTTGTTGCAGAGCACAGGCTCTAGGTACGCGGGCTTCAGTAGTTGCAGTGGGTGGGCTCAGTAGCTATGGCTCGCAGGCTCTTGAGTGCAGGCTCAGTAGTTGTGGCGCACGGGTTTAATTGCTCCGCGGCATGTGGGATCTTCCTGGACCGGGGCTCAGAACCCGTGTCCCCTGCACTGGCAGGTGGATTCTTAACCACTGCCCCACCAGGGAAGTCCCCAGCATTCACCTTTGATTACAGTTTTTAATAATTTTAAGTTATTCATGTGTGATATTTATATACATATCAACACATATAATATATACCTTTACGTATCTGTATGTGTTTTAATCCCAAAGTCACCATCACATGAAACACTAAAACCAAGGCAAGGGTGTTAATTGTCACGCACTTTACCTTTATTCTGCGGGCATTAGTTCAACTAGTTCAACTACTCAAAAGAAAAATAAGAGGTAAAAATTGGAAAGAAGGGCTTCCCTGGTGGCGCAGTGGTTGGGAGTCCGCCTGCCGATGCAGGGGACGCGAGTTTGTGCCCCAGTCCAGGAGGATCCCGCGTGCTGGGGAGCGCCTGGGCCCGAGGCCCGTGGCTGCTAGGTCTGCGCGTCCGGAGCCTGCAATCCGCAACGGGAGAGGCCACAACGGTGAGAGACCCGCAATACAGCAAAAAAAAAAAAAAAGGAAAGAAAAAGGCACAATTATTATTATGTGCAGCCGATATTATTTATTTAGAAGACCCAAGACAATGAGCTCAAAAATGTTCAAAACCAAAGAGATTTCATTAAGGTGTCCTAGCACAAAGTTATCATTAAAAAGTCAGTTGTCTTCCTCTACACAAATAATAATAAATAGTTTTAGGATATAATACCAAATAGGTACAATGGTAGATATTGTTGGGGAGCCCTTAGTTATAATTCTTGTAGATTATAAATGTCAAACGTTTGCCTACATGAAACAGATATATTAATTACATTTTGGGGACTAGCAAAACCTAACTGGTCAGAACACATTTCTTTTTTTTGTTTGTTTTCTGATTAGGACCTGTCACATGACATTAGAAGTGTTAGAAGTGTATACCTGTCCTTTTCTTGCTTATTAATGTAGACACTGTTTCAAAGAAAAGTTTACCTTTATGAAATACTTTATGATTAGAAAGATTGTGTTCTATTTCCTGTTTACGAGAGACAGCCATTTCAAGATTATTATCATGCTTCTCAAGGCATTTTCTTTCAAGATTCCATTTCAAAAGTTTTATGTTATTCCTTTACTTCTTTACCTCGAAAGCCCTATGGTTTCATAGACTCTGATTCAGATCAAGGCACTTCTTGGCATTTTAAGTTAGTCTATGGAATGTTAAATTTTTTTCCATAATGTTTGGATTCTATGAAGTTGTCATTTTCACACTATAATTTTGCAGAAGCCAAATTATGGTTAGTTATTCAGTTCTAGACCCTTATTTTATACTTGAAATGTCATGACTATATTAAAAATAAAATTAAATGAAGTTTGAGTAAAAATGTAACTTTACCTTTGTAAAGTTTATTAAATACATAAGTGATGGTAAACAGAAGTATACTTACATGAATGTGATTTTGAGATGAGAAGTCTAGGTGTAGGTAACCACCTACCTGGTTTGCTTTGAGAGGAACAAGAGAAAGTATTACTCAATCAGAGCATCTCATATCCAAGATTCCTTACATCATTCACTCTACTAGGTTATATTTAGAAGAAGCTATAAATACAAATATGACTTGGAGAAGACAGCACATTCAGTTTCAACCATTAGCACGTTAGAGCTAGAAAGACTTTACAATCACCAGTCCCCCTCTGTCATTTTATAGGAACCTGGCAAGGTTAAATGGCTTGTCCTGTATGTGACTTCCTGTTACATTTTTTTCACTTTTCCTGGCAGTAAGAAAGACTTAGGCAATGGCAGCTTTAAAAAATGTTCTTTTACGTAGAAAAAAAGGACACATAGATAGTGCAACCATGCATCCTGTTATTAGCAGCCACCTCCCTGATGTCATGCTTAAAGGTTAAGAATATCTTTATAGTAATTTATCAAAATTTCTGAACTTTCTTTACAGCTGATATTTTGTGCCCATTCTACCTCTTAGGAGAAACAGTTGTCTAAATTTTTATGAGAGGGAAAATCCTGGGTGGTAGTACATATAAAGGTATTTATAGTCATTCTCCAAAAGTGTTAATTAATAGGTCATGTCAGCTTCAAGAAATGTCTTTTATGGAAGTGCACTGTACCTTGTCGTTAGCACTGTTGCGTTTAATGTTCTAATCCATGGCTAAATAGAGGTCAGGTCTACTCCATTTGCAAATGGCTCGAATCTGAGAGAAACAGTTAATATACTGGATGGCAGAGATGAGTTTGAAAACTAACTAGATAAAAATTAATAGGATAAATTCTGCACATATGCTTAGAAAGTCTGCTTTGTGTGGAAGGGATTTGAGAAATCCTCACCTTTTATCAGTAGTTCAGTTCAAAAAGACTTCTGGTTTTAAATACTGCTAGGCTAAATTAAAGTCAAGTGTCTGTCATTACTGATAAAAATAAAGTAATATTAGGGCACACTAATCAAAGTAGCATCTAGAGTAAGGGATGGTTCTACTCTGCTCATTGATTAGACTATCAGGAGTATGGTTTAATTTTGAATTAATCCATTCATTCAAAAAATATGTATAGGGTACTTGTTACATGCCATGCCATGTGCTAGGCAACAGGTATGCATTAGAGAACAAGACTCAAGTGGTCCTAGCCTTCATTGAATTTTCTAGTCACGCTAACCAGATAATTATAGTTGTGATGAGTGTCATAAAAGGGAAGCAAAGGATGTTATGGCAGAGTTTAATAGAGTGAACTAAAAGTAAATCAGAGAGGACAGAAGAGGCATCCTGTGAGTAAGTGATATTTATTTGCATTCCGGGAAGAAGAATTTTCTGTGGTAAGGCTCACAGTAAGAGAGACTGCTATGCCTTTGAGGAACTAGAAGAAGTTCAGTTCAGCTTGAATATTCTCGAGTGAATTGGAGGGTCTCAAGGCAAGATGGAGTTAGGCAGGGGTCATATTATACAGGGTCTTGTTCTTCATCATAATAGCAGTAGGAAGGCACTGGAGGGTGTTTTGTGTTGTTATTTTAGTTATCACTATTGTGGGGTTTTTTTTATTACACTAAAATATACTTGAGGAAGTTTATCATTTTAACCATTTTTAAGTTTATAGTTCAGTGATATTAAGTACATTCACATTGTTGTGCAGCCATCACCACCATCCATCTCTAGAACTCTAATGGGCACTGAAAATGTACCCATTAAATAATAATTTCCCATCCCCCCACTGCATGCATGAAAGGACATGCATGATTATATTCACAAGTTTTATTTGTTATTTTTTAAGACAACATTTTCACATGGTTCAAAATTCTAAAGCGATAGAAACGTATATACTTTGAAAAATCTTCCTTTCACCCCAGTTTCCCTCCCTTTAGGCAACTGTGTGTAGTTTTTAATCTTTCTGCATAAATTGTGTGCCTTTTCAAGCAAATTCCTATTTTTTTACTAGTTGTTATAAACATACACGTTGTTTTGTACTTTACTTATTTGTCCTTTCTTTGTATACCTAATACCTTCAGCCTTTTTATGGCTTTATGATATTATTTACAATATCCATAGTTTCTGGGCTGGCTAGAAGTTGAGGGAGTTTGCATACTTTTATTTTCTCTAGGAAACTGGAAAAGTTTCAGAGAAAAGTTTCAGAGAAATGGAAAAGTTGAGGGTTAAAAGTTTGTTGAACGTTGACATGGTGTGAGATTTTGCTGAATATTGACATGGTGTGAGATTTTGCTGAATGGGGGAATGAGATAATGAGATTAGTGTGGTAGAATTGGTGCAGCACTGAATAACCAATTGAGATCAGCAATTCTAGATTTGTACTGGAACCAGTCTTCTCTAAGGTATATTTCCCAGCAGCGTGGGTAGAGGCTTGGAAAAGGCTTATAGTTGGGTCGATCCAAAATTTTTTTTTTTTTTTTTTTTCACTAGCTTGCAATACATGGACTGTGGGACAAGGGAAATTATACTATACTGATAAAAACAAAGGTAATGTATGGACTCGGAAATCAAAGTAAGGTGAGGAAGGATGTGAAGACAGGAAGGATATTGTGGATATGGTAAAAGTTGACTGAAAGGTCCTGATGAGATAGTAAAGCTACAGTGGGTGTGAGTGAACAAGAGGGCTAGGAGGACGGAGGTACTAAAGAGTGGAAGGTCTGAATTTACCAGGTAGAGCTCTTTTTCAGGATCGATTATTGCTGTGGGAGTAGAATGATTGGAGTGGATTTTAGAAGGTCACTGGAGACAAAGAATACAAGGAACTGAAAGGGAACTAAAAGTCACATTTTAAGAAGCATGTTAACAAATGAAAACATATCTGGGAAAGGATTACCGGAATAATGAGGGGATTTCATATTCAGCTCTACAAATGCCTAATATTATTGATTGCCTGCTATATTTAAGACATTATTTCAGAGCTGCCGGCAATACAAAGATGAGTAAGATGTAGTGCTTGATCTTAGGAAGCCTATAGGAATTTGAGAAAGAGAAGACCTAGAGGGAACAAGTCTTTAAATACTTAAAGATCTGTCATGTTTTAAAGGAATTAGACTTTTATCTTTGTGGTCTCAGAGAGTAACATTATTATCAAGGAATGAAACTTAATGGAGAGGTAGATTTGGGCTTAATATAAGAAACAGTAAAATATTCATATGTATATATGACAAGAAGACAATAAAATATATAACACCATACAATAAAAATGGAATGGAAAAATACCATAATCCAACACTACTAACAAGTAAATTGTTTTCATTTTTTTCTTTATTTCTATGCTTGTCCATATATCTAATAATTTTTACATAGTTTTAAAGTTTAACATAGCCTACATGTGATGCTGTCATCTACTGTTTTCACTTAGTATCATCTTGTCTCATGCTTTAGCATTGTCTTTATAAGTTATTTTTTTATTTATTTTTGGAGCTATACAGGGACAAAGTTTTTATATACTGTTAAAATGAAATTTGTATTAATCTTTACATCAACTGTAACTCAATAAAAATTTTTTTTTGAAAACTTGAAAAACACTATAAACCTAGCAGACAAATAAACCTGGCAGACATCTATTGAACGCTCCACACAACAGCAGTAGAATACACATTCTTCTCAAGTGCACACGTAAGGTTTTCCAGGATATGCCATATGTTAGGCCATAAAACAAATCTCAATAAATTTACAAGGATTAAAATCACAAGTGTGTTCTCCAACCACAGTGGAATAAAATCAGAAACCAACTACAGAAAGAAATTAGAGGAATTCACAAATATATAGAAATTCAGCATGTTCTTAAGTAATAAATGAGTCAAAGCAGAAATCACTGGGGAAATTAGAAAATACTTTGATATGGGGGCTTCCCTGGTGGCGCAGTGGTTGAGAGTCTGCCTGCTAATGCAGGGGACATGGGTTCGGGCCCTGGTCTGGGAGGATCCCACATGCCGCGGAGCAGCTGGGCCCGTGAGCCACAACTACTGAGCCTGCACGTCTGGAGCCTGTGCTCTGCAACAAGAGAGGCCGTGACAGTGAGAGGCCCACGCACCGCGATGAAGAGTGGCCCCCGCTTGCCACAACTAGAGAAAGCCCTCACACAGAAACGAAGACCCAACACAGCCCAAAATAAATAAATAAATTACTTAATTTTTTTTAAAAAAAGAAAATACTTTGACATAAATGAAAATGAAAAGATAACATATCAAAACTTATGTGATTCAGCTATGAACACTGGGTGCATTT
Source organism: Lipotes vexillifer (assembly GCF_000442215.2). NCBI lineage: Eukaryota > Metazoa > Chordata > Mammalia > Artiodactyla > Lipotidae > Lipotes > Lipotes vexillifer. The sequence continues at coordinate 403,137 of NW_006790915.1, read as the reverse complement.
ATCTTTTAAAATTAGAGTTTTTGTCTTTTCCCGATAAATGCCCAGGAGTGGGATTGCTGGATCATATGGTAACTCTATTTTTAGTTTTTTAAGCAATCTCAATACTGTTTTACATAGTGGCAGCACCAATTTACATTCCCACCAACACTTTAGGAGGGTTTCCTTTTATCCCCACCCTTTACCCTCCAGCATTTATTATTTGTAGACTTTTTGATGGACTAGGAATATTCTCTTTCCTCAGAGAGTAAATAATTCATGAAGGGTTGTTTCATGGAGCTATATTAGTTTTTTTAGGTAACAAAGTGAAAGATGAGAACTTTTTAGTGCAAAGTACAAAATTTGAAACCCTCAAGTTAGGTTTTTGTTGGTTTGTTTCTTTTTTTAAATATTTTTTTATTTTTTTGAATTTTTGAATTTTATTTTATTTATTTTTTTTATACAGCAGGTTCTTATTAGTCATCCATTTTATACACATCAGTGTATACATGTCAATCCCAATCTCCCTATTTTATTTTTTTAAATCTCTGTTTTATTTTTTAAATATTACTAATGTAAAGATAGTTTATTGCTTTTGTGAAAAGGATTCATACTTATTTTATCAAATCAAACAAAGAGAAAAGAATTTTAAAATAAGTACAAATTAACTGAACTCTCACTGTCCAGAGGTAACCAGGACTAATTTATTATAGTAACTTTCCCTCTAGGTAGCTTCTCTGCTTAGATACGTAAGGATAGGTAGATTGGTAGAGAGATAGAGAGCAGTTTTATATAAATTGGGCCATAGTATGCATACTCTTCTGTAATATGCTTTTTCATTGAACACAATTTTTAAGATGCCTTTCTATATCAATAACTAAAATACATCTTTTTTATTGGCTATATGGTATGTCATTTTATGTATAAGATACTATGCTATGTATTTTAGATGTATTATCTTTAATTCTTTAAACAATCCTACATGATTGATATGTCTGTTTTATAGATGAGTAAACTGAGACTTGAAAAGATTAAGTAACTTGTCCAAATCACAAAACTAAAAAGTGAAAGAGTAGTAATTTAAACACCTCATGTCATCACTTTTCTGTTATTCCTTTTTCACTATTTGAATTATTTGGTAATTCAGTATCCGTGTTTATATGATTGGCTAAATAAATAGACTAAATAGACTAAATAATATTGTTCTCTAATAAATCAAATAGCTGACTCTTCCTTTCTTGGTCAACTTTTTATCTTTAATTATTCCCTTTTATTCCATCTTTTGGTTTTCTATATAGCTATCACTATTTTTTTTCTTTTTTTACTCAAAGACTTCAACTGATCTGTCAACTTCCAAAAGGCCATACAAGCTCATAGAATTATCTTCTTCTTTTTTTTTTTTCCCTTATTTCCTGGAGGCCTCCCTCCCACAGCCTCCTGTTCTGCTCCACTCTGGACTGGTTTTTCTTTAGGCATGGTGCAAAGCTGTCTTCCTGAATTTTCTTTTGCCGTTCCATTCCTGGATTCGATGACTTGTTTCTTAGTTTATTTTCTGGTCTTCTTTTTAATGTTTTATCATGGAAAAATTCAATATATGTAAAAGTAGACAGATCGAAATAATGAGCCCCCCATATACTCTTCATGAGCATCAACATTTGTCAGCTTATGGCCAATCTTGTTTTAGTTATAATCTCATTTACCTCCACTACCCTGTATTATTTTGAAGCAAAGCCTAGACATCACATTTTATCCATAAAATGTTTCAGTAAATATACCTAGAGAGTAAGAACTCTTTTTTTAAAAAAAATTAATTATTATACCATTATCATGCATAAAAAGATTAAAATTAATAATGATCCCTTAATAACATTAAAAACTCAGTGTTTCAATTCCCAGTTATCTTGTGAATATCATAATTGTACAGTTTTTTTAGTTTTTTCCCCATTGTTTGAGTCAGTACTCAAATAAGGCTCACACATTACAAATGATAGATGTCACTTAATCTAAGTCTCTCTTAGTCTCCAAGTTTCTCCTCTATTTCCTTGTTTATTTGGTTAATTTTAATTTGTTGAAGAAACTAAATTGTTTCTGCAATCTGGATTTTGCTGCTTGCATCTCCGTGGTGTTATTTAACATGTTCCTCTGTCCTCTGTATTTGATATAGAGATTTCAATTTTTTTAGCAATTCTACTTTTCTAGGGATGTTGTGTTCTTCCATTAGAAGGCCTGTGATATCTAAGGACTCTCTTTTTGTCATGTTAGTAGCTGTCAACATTCAGTACATGATTTATTAAATCATTAGACATTGCAAAATGGTGATATTCTAATAACTCTTTCTTCATTTATTACCTGACATGCCTCTATAAAGGAACCAACCATGCCTCATCCACTATTTGGACACTCAGTGATTCTCCTTGTTTACAAAAGGCAGGATAAATGCTTAGTTTTTCTGTTTTATTTATGAGTTTTCAAAATAATAAGTTGTTTTGCTAGCATTCTCTAATAGTGTCCAGTGAGGGCTTTTATTTTTGAAATTAGTGAATTTAAGTCCTTTAACTTTGTTCTTTTTCAAGTTTGTTTTGGCTGTTCTGTGTCCCTTGCACTTTCATCGAAATTTTAGGATCAATGTGTTGATTTCTGCAAAGACGTCGTCTGGAATTTTGATAGCGATTGCATAGCATCTATAGATCATTTTGGGGAGTTTTGCCACTTTAATAATATTAAATCCTTCCAACCAATGAACAGAGATTTGTTTCCATTTATTTAATTTTTAAATTGATTTCTATGGTGTTATGTACTTTTCAATGTATGATTCTTAACATTTATTTTATTTTGTTCTTTTTATACACTAGCAGGTTGAAGAAATTACCTTCTAATCCTAGTCTCTTGAGTGCTTGAGAGGTTTTATTTTTAACTCATATTTTTTCAATCCATTTTATTTATTGATGGTCAGATTGTCCCACATTTGACAAAAGGGACTGTCTTCAATATGGTACTTTTGACAGAACCCTACTAGTCTTTAATTGCTTCCTTGCCATCTGATATGACCAGATGTTACAGGGTCATTTGTACATTTTTTTTCCTTTGTTCCTCTTAGCATATTTCCTGGATTTTTCTGAACACATAACCCCGAATGGTTTCCTAAGAAACGTGCATAGAAAGTACATTTTTTGAATCTTTATATGTTTGCTTATAGATAATCTCTTGATTTTTACGTTGGTTGGGTATAGATTTTTGTTTTGGAAATCATTTTTCCTCAGGAATTTGAAGCATTTCTCCATTGTGTCTAATAACCATGGTTGCCATTAAGAATCATAGTGCCATTCTGACTTTTGATCCTTTCCATGTTTCATATATTTGTCTTCCCCCCTATTCTGGAAGCTTGTAAGATTATCCTTTACCCTGTTACTGTTTAATTTCATAAATATGTGCCTAGGTTTGTGTTCTTTTTTTCAAATGATGGACACTAATTGGTTCCTTTAATCTCAAAACTTGAGTGCTTATGTCTGGGAATTATTCATTTTAACTTTTTCTTTCCCTTTCCTTCAATGTTTCTTTCTGGAACTCCTATTATTTATGTAATATTTGTCCTTTAACTTTTTTATTTTTTGTTTTGCTTTTTGAGAGATTTCCTCCTTTATCATATGGTTCTCCTGTTGAATTTTTGTTTTAGCTAAAGAAAATAGCTAAACTATTATGAATTGTTAGCCATCCTTTCTTACTCTTTCTCCCCTTATTCCCTGTAGTCCCGTAACCTCCTCTTTTTGGATGCTTGTTGTTGCTGGATGGGTTTTCGGTATTATTTTGTTTTATTTTTTATTTTAAAGTTTTCTTCTGTTTGCTGCATTTTATGTTTACTCTGAATTTTTTTTGGGGGGGGGTATTGTTTTGGTCTTCATTGTTCATATTGGAGGCTTTCCTCAATATCTTAATGGCCATTCATATTAAAAACTGAAAATGTTAAAAAGCTCATCAGAAGAGCTTTTTGACTAGAAAAGGATGAGCTTTTCATTGGGGAATCCCCAAATGTCATTATGTGGAGGACATCTTTCTGACCTTTTAAATTTTTTAAAGAAAAAAAGAACTGTCCATTCTTCTGCTGTGAGTGTTACGGAGGTTTAAACGTGGCTACCATGTTTTTGGCATGAACAAGGGAAGGAGAATAATGTACTCAATGCTTAGTATGTAGACTTTATCTCAGTCTCTCTGGTTTCCATTTGGCACCTTTTCCCCACCTTCTACTGTTCTTGGTTTCCCTGGGTTAAACTTTGGTTGAATTTCTCTTGTAGAATAAAACTATAATCTCATGGTGGGGGATAGTAACAGGGTGGCATGGGACGGAGAGAGAATCAGGGCATGTCACCATGCCTTATACAGTCTTTCAACCAATGTCCCCATTTTTAGCTATCATGTCACACTTATCCCCACCTTCTAAGGTACCTGATCTTTTTAATTCCTGAGACATTCTGGGATTTTGTGGACACCCCTCTTTAGGTCCTTTGTATTCAGCTTTCTCTGTTTCATTAGCTTCTTCACTTTATTTTCTGCTTCTAGAAGTATGTTCACATTGTTTGCTGTTGTTTCCGTTTCATTCTATTTGTCCTGGTGGGTTAATATATCTTTATGTCTTTGTACTCATTTTGATTGAGGATACTATTTGTGTTCAGTTCACCATGTTTTAACCAGGACATCTCCTCTACTTACTTTCCCTTTTCCAAAAATTGCTTGAAATCCTCGTCTTCTGTTTTTCTCTCTCTTATTCTCTTTGTTCTTATTATGTAATACCTTTTTTTAAAAATTAATTAGTTAATTAATTAATTTATTTATTTATTTTTGGCTGCATTGGGTCTTCGTTGCTGTTCATGGGCCTTCTCTAGTTGCGGTGGGCGGGGGCTGCTCTTCGTTGCGGTGAATGGGCTTCTCATTGCAGTGGCTTCTCTTGTTGTGGAGCACGGGCTCTAGGCACACGGGCTTCAGTAATTGTGGCACGCAGGCTCAGTAGTTGTGACTTTTGGGCCTTAGAGCGCAGGCTCTGTAGTTGTGGCACACGGGCTTAGTTGCTCCGCGGCATGTGGGATCTTCCCAGACCAGGGCTCAAACCTGTGTCTCCTGCATTGCCAGGCGGATTCTTAACCACTGCGCCACCAAGAAGGCCCCTGTAATATCTTTTAAATTCCTTTCCTTTCATGTTAGAAGGGTTTTCATAGAAACAAGTAATAAATATGATTAATTTGCCACATTTAACCACATGTACCTTTCCAAACTCTGGTTGTTGCTTCGGTTTTTGCTTGCTAAAGAATTGCTCTTCTCAAGAACTGTGGGGTGTATTCATTAGTCAGTTCATCCATTTATTCATTAATTCATAAGCTACTTATTATATGTTAGGCACAATGCTAGGTGCTAGGAATGCAAAGATGAATAAGGTATGGTCCTTGCCATTAAGGAGCTTACACTCTGGGCATTCATGATTCTCATCTCAGATTTTCATGGTGTTTCTAAGTTACATTCAAATTTTGAGTTATTTTGTGACATAATATATTTTCATAGATCCAGGGAGATTTTTAACTTGCTCCCAAATTTATCTAAATAGCCAGAAAAACAGTTCTTGGATTCATATGTTTGTTTATCTCTGTAATTCCAGAAGTACTTTATTTAGGTGAGTAGCTTGCCTCAGTTTATTCACCTGTTTTTGGTCCTGACCACAATTACTTTGATGATTCAAATATATATATATATTTTTTAATGGGTCCAAAGTAGTATCTCATTGTGATTTTTTAAAAATATTTATTTATTGGGGCTTCCCTGGTGGTGCAGTGGTTAAGAATCCGCCTGCCAATGCAAAGGATACAGGTTCGAGCCCCGGTCTGGGAAGATCCCATGTGCCGCGGAGCAACTAAGCCCATGCGCCACTACTAAGCCTGTGCTCTAGAGCCTGCATGCCACAACTACTGAGCCCACATGCCACAGCTACTTAAGCCTGCACACCTAGAGGCTGTGCTCCACAACAAGAGAAGCCACCACAATGAGAAGCCCACACACCACAACGAAGAGTAGCCCCTGCTCACCACAAGTAAAAGAAAGCCTGAGCACAGCAACAAGGACCCAACGCAGCCAAAAATAAAATTAATTAATTAATTTAAAAAATTTATTTATGTATTTTGGCTGCGCCAGGTCTTAGTTGCGGCACGTGGGATCTTTTTTAGTTGAGGCATGTAAGCTTCTTAGTTGCGGCACGCAGGCTTCATAGTTGCAGCATGTGGGCTTCTTAGTTGTGGCATGCAAGCTGTTAGTTGCGGCATGCATGCGTAATCTAGTTCCCCGACCAGGGATCAAACCCGGGCCCCCTGCATTGGCAGTACGGAGTCTTACCCACTGGACCACCGGGGAAGTCCCTCAAATACATCTTAAGATTTGGTTTGCTTAAGAAACACAAAACATTACTTCCATCTATGTGAATTTCTTCTACACATTTGAACTCCTTTTCACTGAATTGATTCCTAGTGCTTCAGAATCTGCTATTTTACAGAGCTCAAAGAGCTTTACTAACAGGAGATGAACACACTCTTGAGAAGCCATCTGTCCCATGCACATGGCTCAGCTGCATCTGAATTCCTATACTCTCTTAAACCAATACAGCAGCCTCTTTTTTTTTCCTGCAGTTTCAAGTTTAGAGCACTCGATTGTCCAGTTATACTGGTAAACATGTAAGGTCTCTGGGCAGCATATTTTATCTCAGAACACTGGACTTTCTAAAATTCTTGATCTCTACAGTTAGTTCCCTAAATGTTAAACATTTCCAAAACCAACTGTCTGACTGCATTGAAGAAATAAATTCTTCATGTTTCTTCCAGCATTTTCCGTATCTTTCATTCCATCAACTGACTATGGTTAGGGTGAAAAAAATCACAATTTGTTGATTCCTCTTTTCCACAGCTTGATTACATTGTAATGTACAGTCTGCTCTTTTCATGGTGACACCTTTCTTGAGTTTCAGAGCATCCTAATATTTCAGGATTTGGGGAACAAGTTTATGTTTTATTTATCTAGACTGTTGCTCTTTATCAGTTCTATTTGTAAGTTCTCTTAGTGTTTTCACTCTGAATAATTCCAATTTTCATTCTATCTTCCTATAATAGAACTTCCCTACTTCATTTTCTCCCTCTGGCATTTTTTTTTTTTTTTTTTTTGTGGTACGCGGGCCTCTCACTGTTGTGGCCTCTCCCATTGCAGAGCGCAGGCTCCGGACGCACAGGCTCAGTGGCCATGGCTCAAGGGCCCAGCCGCTCCACGGCACGTGGGATCTTCCCAGACCGGGGCACAAACCCGTGTCCCCTGCATCGGCAGGCAGACTCTCAACCACTGCGCCACCAGGGAAGCCCACCCTCTGGCATATTTACATTAAATTATTCCCATTTCTAAACATTTTCTAGTCTGTGGTATTCTTCTTGGGTGATAGAACCAGAACTACACACTGGATTACATATATGGTTTATCATTATTTAATATGAGAATGGAATATTCTGAATTTCTCCAATTTCTATCATTTGTCAAATTGTTTAGTTGTTAAACACTCAAATATTGTAATGGGAAAACAAAATGCTACAGCCACCTTTGGAAAAAAAGTTTGGCTGTTTCTTATAAAGTTAGATATGTATAAACTATAAAATATTAAGGAAAAAATGAAAGATTTAAATAAGTGAAGTGGAATACAGTGTTCATGGACTGGAAGACTCAATGTTTTTGAAATGACCATTTTTCTCAAATTGTTGTATAGATTCAATGCAATAATAATCAAATTGCCAGTAGAATTTTTACTATACCACGCATTCTGCCTCCCTCCAGGACTGTGATGCCAGCCCAGCTGCCTCTACTTCATCTCCTTTTGTTTCTCTTATTTTGTTTTCTCCCTTTGTTCCTCTGTCACTCCCTTTTACAACCTTAGTCCTTCCCTTAATTAACTACTAGTTGGAATTCTCCTGTACTGTGTCTGCTGAGCCCATTTTACAAGAATAGAGCATTGTTTTCTAGATATTGAATGAGAGGAATTGACTGAGCGGAATCCAGCTTGCCTCAGAATGTCCTTAGTCTGGTGGCATAGGTCTTGATTTGCTTTTATGGTCCAGTTCATTCAGAATTAAGGTGTCATGAGGGTAAGCTCTGGGAAGAAGGGATTTTCTCATTAACATCTCATGAGTTATTTCTTGGGAGATACAGAGTCTTTTGTTTGTGCAGCACCTTCTTGGATCATATGGAAGGAAAGAGATATGGTGAACTGAAGATTGTATGTTAAATCTTACTTTCTGCTTGTCCTGAGGTATAGCTGAATTGAATTTCTTTCTTTCTGCTGTTTTTTTCTAGGCCTTTGTTAATTCTTTTTAGGATCAGTCATCCAAGTCAAGGTTGATAATGTGAGGTTGGCTTAACACCTTCAGGGCCAGATTCCAGGGTCAGGTAGGGAAGCATGGATTCTCAAGGGCTCAAACTAAGCTCTGGGCCTCTAGACTCTTTGACATTAATTTTCTTCCCAGGTCCTCCTTAGTCTTGTCAGAAATTCCAGTTTTGTCCTAAGTGTTCAGGAACAGCCAGATGGAAGAGATGCACAGGACAAGGTATGGGGAAAGGGTGTGGAGCTACCATGCCCTCTCTAGGTGCTCCACTCTCCCCAAAATCTCCATGTGTTCACCAGCCTGGAAGCCTGGTAGTCGATTGATTTTTGGCAAAGATGCAAGGCAGTCCTATGGAGAAAGTTGTCTTTCAACAAACGTTTCTGGAACAATTAGATATACAAATGCAAAAAAAAAAAAAGAAAGAAGGAAAGCAGCAGCAGCAGCTCAGTTCATTTCTCACACCTTATGTAAAATTTAACTAAAAATGGGTTTTAGAGGATTCTGGAAAGTGGTGTGGTAGGAAACATCAGGAATCTGTCTCCCCACCTAGACAATAATTGCACTGGCAGAGTCTGCCTGATGTCAGTATTTTGAAAGTCTGGAGTATATTGAAGCCTTGCAACTTCCAGGGGAAGACTTAGATAATAAACTGTGGTTAATTTCAGTCAATTCCAACTCTTGCCACAGTAACAGCTACCCATCACTCACCTGCAGCCTCATGGCAGACAGCTATATACGTGTTCCTGGAGCAACTTGCACACAGCTGTGGGAGCCAGGCTGGGCAAATAGGCCCCTGTTCTCCAAATTATCAAAGATCTGTACTCTGATCACTGATTGCTGCTTCTGATCACGGAAGTGCAGATGAAGTGGGAGCATCCATTGTTGTTTCACCTTTCCCTATTGTTGCAAGCCCTTTCCCCTCCAGATTATGTCACTTCCAGGTAATTTAAGAGGCTAGTGCCATTTACCTCCTCCCTTCAGTTTTCTGTTTTTCCCCTTTTGGGGGCCAGACATTCAAAAATAATTGTATACATGACTTACATTTGAAAGGGACCACATATGCCCAGGAAAAGGCACAGGCTCAGAAAAGAACTGAAAAGACCTTAAGTTTATACCTCAGGCAGATCCTTAGCAGAGAGACAGTCTACAAAAATTAAAAAAAAAAAAACGAAAAACAAAACCACAATAAACAAAAACAATAACAAAAAAAAAAAACAGTAGAACATGGGGAAGGGAGAATCTGGTTTATAGAGTTACTATATTATTAGATTCAAATGTCCAGTTTTCAACAAAAATATCACAAGGCATACAAAGGAAGAGGAAAGTATGGCCCATTCATAGGAAAAAAATAAAATAGAAACTGCCCCGGAAAAGACCTGATGGCAGATCTCCTAGACAAAGACTAAAACAACTGTCTCAAAGATTCTCAAAGGAACTAAAGGAAGATGTGGAGAAAGTCCAGAAAATGATGAATGAACAAAATGGAAATATTAATAAAGAGATAGAAAACCTAAAAAAGCATCCTAAAAAGAAATTCTGGATCTGAAAAGTAAGATAACTGAAAGGAAAATTTTCCTAGAGGGATTCAGAGGCACATTTGAGCAAGCAGAATTAAGAATCAGAGAACTTGAAGATAGGACAATGGAAATTTTCAAGTCTGAGGAACAGAAAGAAAAAAGAATGAAGAAAAGTGAACAGAACCTAAGGGATCTGTGTGAACCATGGAACAGAGCAGCAGGTGGATTGTAGAGTCCCAAGAGAAGAGAGAAGAAAGGGGCTGAGAATATTTGAAGAAATAAGGACTAAAAACTTCCCAAATTGGATGAAAGATATGATTATAAACATCCAAGAAGCAAACAAACTCCAGAATAAAATAAACTGAAGGTGGCCCATATCCAGATACATTATAATCCAGCTTTCTAAAGACAAAGACAAAGAGAATCTTGATAGCAAGAGCAAAGCAACTTGCCACATAGAAGCGATCCTTAAAATGATTATCAGCTGATGTCTTGTCAGAAACTTTGGAGGCCAGAAGGCAGTGAGCTAATATTACCATATGATTCAGCAATTTCACTTCCTGGTATATACCCAAAAGAATTAAAAGCAAGAGATATTTGTACCATTGTTCATGGCAGTGTAACTCACAATAAGTTAAACATGGAAGCAAACCAAGTGTCCATCAACGGGCGAATAGATTAGCAAAATGTGGTTTATACATCCAGTGGAATTTTCAGTCTTAAAAAAGAAGGAAATTCTGACATATGCCACAACATGAATGAACCCTGGACATTATGTTAAGTGCAATAAACCAGTCTCCAACAGACAAATACTGTATGATTCCACTTATGTGATGTACTTAGAGTAGTCAAAATCATGGAGACAAAGTAGAATGGTGGTTACCCTGGGTTGTGGGTCAGAGGGAATGAGGAGTTACTATTTAATGGGTATAGAGTTTTGGTTTTACAAGATGAAAAGAGTTGTGGAGATGACCTGTGGTGATGGTTATATAGCATTATGTATTTATTTAATACCATTGAACTGTTTACTTAGTAATGGTCAAGATGGTAAATTTTATGTTATGTGTATTTACCATAATTTAAAAATTGAAAAAATCAATTAAAAATGGATTGTAAACTAAAATATAAAACCTAAAACTGTAAAACTCAAAGAAAATAAAGGAAAAAAACATTGTGACCTTGGGTTAGGCAAACATTTTTTTATATAGGACACAAAAAACATGAACTGTGAAAGATAAAAGTGATGAATTTTACTTCATAAAAATTGAAAAGGTCTCTTCCAAAGATACTGGTAAGAGAATGGACAAGCCACAGATGAGTAGAAAATATTTGTGGGAATTCCCTGATGGTCCAGTGGTTAGGACTCTGCGCTTCCACTGCAGGGGGCATGGGTTCCATCCCTGGTTGGGGAACTAGGATCTCACATGCCCCTCAACGTGGCAAAAAAAACCCCAAAATGTACACACACACACACACACACACACACACACACACACACATATTTGTAAAGTACATATTTGATAAAAGAATATATATATTCATATATGTCTATAAAATATAAATTTTAAAATATACAAAAGGAATTTATAAAGAATATATCAAATAATATATCAGATCTCTCAAAACTCCATTATAAAAGAAAGAGAAAAAATTTTTTAATGGTTGAAAGAGAGGCCTCACCAATAAAATAAGGTGAGGTCAAATAAGCACTTGAAAAGGTGCTCAACATCATTAGTCATTAGAGAAGTGCTAGTTAAAACCACAATAAATACCAGTACACATGCATTAGCACAGGTAAAATTTTTACAGACTGACAATACTAAATGATGGTAATGTATGATGCTGAACAACTGAAATTCACATACATTGCTGATGGGAATGCAAAATGGCATAGGAACTTTGGGAAAAAGTATGCCAATTTCTTATAAAGTTAAACATACACTTAACATACAACCGAGCATTCCCATTTTGGATATTTAGTCAAGATAAATGAAAACATATGTTCATTCAAAAATATGTATGCAAATGTTTACAGCAGTTTTATTTATAGTCACTTAAAACTTGAAACAATCCAGATATCCTTCAACTGGTGAATGTACAAACAAATGATAAAATATCCATGCAGTGGAATATATTACTCACAATAAAAAGGAATGAACTACTAATACACTCAATAACATAGGTGAATTTCAAATGCAGTATACACTCAATAACATAGGTGAATTTCAAATGCAGTATGCAAAGAAATCAGATTTAAAAGACTACATACTGTATGATTCTATTTATATACGATTCTGAAACGTGCAAAACTGTAGGAGCAGAAAACAGATCAGTGTTTCCCAGGAGCTGGGAGTAGAAGAAAGGGATTGCTACAAAAGTACACAAGGGAACTTAACTTCTGAAAAGTCAGGGCTTCCCTGGTGGCGCAGTGGTAGAGAGTCCGCCTGCCGATGCAGGGGACACGGGTTCGTGCCCCAGTCCGGGAAGATCCCACATGCCGCAGAGCGGCTGGGCCCGTGAGCCGTGGCCGCTGAGCCTGTGCTCCACAATGGGAGAGGCCACAACAGTGAGAGGCCCGCATACCAAAAAAATAAAAAAAATAAAAAAGAAGTCAGAGGGTAATTTCCAAAGTCCAAAGTTAACTCTGTGTGTGCGCTTGTGTGTGTGCGCGTGTGTATGTTCATGAACACAGATAAGCATGCATGTTCTTTGCCATAAACTTCCAATTTCATCATCATAAGCTAATATCAAGTGCCTATTTAGAAATGCCTCTTTTTAATTATACATGGTCAAAAAGACATACAAAAAAGTTTATGTTTATTGTTCAGAAAAGGAGAAATGAGTTTCTACTTACTTTGTAAATCTGAATGAGAAAATGGCTATATTAATTCCAAAAAAGTTTTAAAGGTTCATGTTTCCTAACTTCTTTAGACACATTTGAAATTTTGTTGTTGTTGTTGTTAATTTTAGGTTGTTAGGAATTACATTTTCTTTATGTTTAAATGTTTAATTATACCCTAAGGCATACTGCTGCTACTTGGTCTTTAAAAAATTTTTTTTTTCATATTCATTTACACCTTTCCTCTTTCATGTATACACCTTCTTTGCCATTGTACTTACAGACCTGTTTTATAATTTTCTTTCCTTCCCATAAAACTAATGAACCTTAAACTTCAGAATCACTCACTTACATAGGCCCATTTCAAGGCTCTGGGAAGGACTTCAGCAATTTTCACAATTTTGTGTCCTGTCAAATTTATAGATGTAGGCTACTTTAATCTCAATAGATTGAAAGATCCTTTTTCAGTCCATCATTTATATATATATATTTATATATATGTATGTATATATACACACACACGTATATATATATTTGTGTGGTGGTGTTGGGTGTCAGCGAGCATTTTTTGGATCAGGCTAAGAGGAAACTCTATTGGGGGGTACACTTAGTTTGAGTTTATGTGGTTCTCTGTAATTTCCATTTTTAGGTATTTTTAGGTGATAGCTAGCCATCCCAATGTAGGAATGGCTTCCAGGGATACACACAGTGCAAGGATGGCAGTTGTACTGCAGTGTGAGCTTGTCCTCTGGCACTCACGCTGGAAGGATATAAGTAATGGAAGACAAGCAAGGTTGAAAGGTACAGAGCCAGAGGATTAATCTGTAAATAATTCCAATTCTTACAGCTCATATATAGCAGAAACTTGATGGAAGTTTTTTCAAATTTGACAATTCCAAAATATTTTACACAACATGGTAATGATAAGTTATGAACCTGAAAGAAACTTTTAAAAGTTATTATTAATAGAAAATAAAATTTGGTCATCCATGCTTGAGTAGAGTCTGAATTATCCTATTTCTTTAATGAATATATTACAGAGGCAATCAAAGGGTAAGCAGTGGAAAATGTGGGAAAAGCATTATAGATGTATGTCCAGTTAACTAATAAAAATGTGTTCTTTTCCTGGATTTGGAAACAAGTGTAGGTGTTTATAAACATTTTTTTAAAAATAAATTTATTTATTTTTATTCTTGGCTGCATTGGGTCTTTGTTGCTGTGCACAGGCTTTCTCTTGTTGCAGTGAGTGGGAGCTACTCTTCGTTGTGGTGTGCGGGCTAGTGGCTTCTTTTGTCACAGAGCACGGGCTCTAGGTGTGCGGGCTTCAATAGTTGTGTCACATGGGCTCAGTAGTTGTGGCTCGCGGGCTCAGTAGTTGTGGCTCGCGGGCTTAGCTGCTCCGTGGCATGTGGGATCTTCCCAGACCAGGGCTCGAACCTGTGTCCCCTGCATTGGCAGGTGGATTCTTAACCACTGAGCCACCAGGGAAGCCCCTATAAACTTTTTAAATTGTGAAATTTGTTGTGATTTTTTTCTGAATTGAATTTTTTTAATTACAAAAGCATTATTTGCTTATTATACACAGGTAGAAAAAGTACAGGCATACTTCATTTTATTGTGCTTCTCAGATACTGTATTTTTTCATAAATCGAAGGTTCTGGCAACCCTGCATCTAAGCAAGTGTATCAACACCATTTTTCCGGGGGTGTTTGCTCACTTCATGTCTCTGTGTCACACTTGGGTAATTCTCATAATATTTCACATGTTTTCATTATTATTATAGTTGTTATGGTGTCTGTGATCAGTAATCTTTGATGTTATTATTGCAAAAATATAACTCACTGAAGCTGAGTATTTTTTAGCAATAAAATATTTTTATTAGGGTATGTACTTCTCTTTTAGACATAATGCTGTTGCACACTTAAGAGACTACAGTATACTTTTATATACAACTTTTGTATACAACTTGTATATAACTTTTATATACACTGGGAAACCAAAAAATTTGTGTGACTCGCTTTATTGTGATATTCACTTTATTGTGGTGGTCTGGAACTGAACCCACAGTATCTCTGAAGTATGCCTCTAAAAACAAAATGGGGGTTAAGAAAAAAGTTTTTATGTCAACCCTTTTAATCCCCACCACCATTACTCCCAAGATTAGCAATGTTATATTTTGCTGCATATTCTTCCAGCGCTGTTTCCATTATTATACAGACATACACATGTACACACACATATACATATACATAATCTTTCATATCAAACATATTACTCTACAATTTCTGTTTTTCATTTATTGTATATCTTTGACATTTTTATTACTCCATACATATAATCAACTGCTTCTTAATGAATAGTTGCTTAATAGTCCATGTTTGGCATGACCTACATTTTATTCAACCATTCCCCCAAAATAGTGGACTTTCACATTTTATGCATTTTAGAAACTAAAGATCAGGAAAGAAATGGCTAAGACCTAAAGTCAGGAATGTTTCCTAGTCCCAGAATCTCCTGCTTTTGTACACCATACTCCCACACACACACACACGCACACACACACAAATTTGTTCTTTTAACTTCATTAAAAAAAAGCCTCATAGGCCTCTGAAAATTCCTTGGCCTTAGGCACTTAAAAGCTCCCCAGCCCAAGATCTCAAGCAGTCTGACATCAGCGCAGGCACCCTTAGCTCAGAAGATCTGTTGCCCTAGTGGGCTTTGGGGAGGGAATCCTGGAAATGTGCAGGGTAGAAACTGAAATATGCAACACCCCCTTTTTTAAATTAATAAACTTTATTTTTTAAGAGCAGTTGTAGGTTCTCAGCAAACTTGACTAGAAAGTGCAGGGAGTTCCCATATACCCCCTCTTCTCACAAATGCACAACCTCCCACACTATTGAAATTCTGCAACACAATGCACATTTGTACTAGCATTGAACTCCATTGACACATCATTATCACCCTATGTCCACAGTTTACATTAGGGGTCACTCTTGGTGTCACACATTCTATGGGTTTTGACAAAGGTGCAGTGGCATGTATCCACCTTTGTTAGAATAGTTTCACTGCCCTGAAGGTTCTCTGTGTTCCACCTAATCATCTCTCCCTCCCCTGTAAGCCCTAGCAAGCATTTATCTTTTTAGTGTCTCCATAGTGCCTTTTCAAGAATGTTATTTGGTTGGAATCATATAGTGTTGCCTTTTCATATTAACTTCTTTCACTTAGTTATATACATTTAAGTTTCTTCCACATTTTTTCATGACTTGATAGTTCTACCATTTTACATTCCCGCCAGCAATGAATGAGATTCCCTATCGCTCCACATCCTTGTCAGCATTTGGTGTCGTTAGTGTTTTGGATTTTAGCCATTCTAATAGATGTATAGTGGTATCTCATTGTTTTAATTTGCAATTCCCTAATGACTTATGATGTTGTAAATCATTTCATATGCTTACTTGAAATCTGTATATCTTTCTTGATGAGATGTCTGCTCAGGTCTTTTGCCATTTTTAAAAAAAATAACTTTATTTATTTATTTATTTTTGGCTGTGTTGGGTCTTCGTTGCTGTACACAGGCTTTCTCTAGTTGCGGGAGGGGGGCTACTCTTCATTGTGGTTCGTGGGCTTCTTGTTGCGGCGCATGGGCTCTAGGTGCACAGACTTCAGTAGTGGCAGCACATGGGCTCAGTAGTTGCGGTGCACAGGCTCCACAGTGCAGGCTCAGTAGTTGTGGCTCACAGGCTCAGTTGCTCCGTGGCATGTGGGATCTTCCCGGATCAGGGTTTGAACCCGTGTCCCCTGCATTGGCAGGCAGATTCTCAACCACTGCGCCACCAGGGAAATCCTGCCATTTTGAAATTGAGTTACTTGTTTTCTTATTCTTGGGTTTTAAGAATTCTTTGCATATTTTGGATAATAGTCCTTCATTAGTTTGTCTTTTGCAAATATTTTTCTGAGTCTGGAGTTTATCTTTCCATTCTCTTCACATTGTCTTTCAAAGAGCAGAAGTTTTAATTTTAATGAAATCCATCCAGCTTATCAATTATTTCTTTTATACATCATGCCTTTGGTATTGTATCTAAAAATTCATCACTATACCATGGTCTAGCAACACTATACTACTTCATGAGTAGTGCAAGTATCTTATATTAACAAAATAATCCTCATTCTTCCCTCTAGTACCTTGTATCATTGCTGTCACTCATTTCAGTTATACATAAGCATATAGAGAGAGAGATAATGGAATACACTGTTGCTATTACTATTTTGAGCAAACTGTGATCTGTTAGATCAATTAAAAACAAGAAAAATAAAAGTTTTTATTTTACTTTCACTCATTCATTCTCCAACTCTCTTGCCTTCTTTATGTAGATCTGATATTCTGATTTACATCATTTTTCTCTTTCTAAAGATCTTCATTTATTTATTTGTTTTTTCTTCACAGGGACTTTTATTTTTCTCACTTGGTTCTTTTTTTTTTTTTAACGTCTTTATTGGAGTATAATTGCTTTACAATGGTGTGTTAGTTTCTGCTGTATAACAAAGTAAATCAGCTATACATATACATATATCCCCATTTGTCCTCCCTCTTGAGTCTCCCTCTCACCCTCCCTATCCCACCCCTCCAGGTGGTCACAGAGCACTGAGCTGATCTCCCTGTGCCATGTGGCTGCTTCCCACTAGCTATCTGTTTTACATTTGGTAGTGTATATATGTCCATGGCACTGTCTCACTTCGTCCCAGTGAAGATCTTCATTTAATATTTCTTGCAAAGCAGGTCTTATGAACAAATCCCCTCAATTTTTGTTTGTCTGAGAAAGTCTTTGTTTCCCCTTGACTTTTGATGGATAATTTTGCAGGGTACAGAATTCTAGAGTGGTGGGGTTTTCTCTGAACACTTTAAATATTTTACTCTACTCTCTTCTTGCTTTCGTTTCAGAGGAGAAGTTACATATAATTCTTATTTTTGCTCCCATATATGTAAGGTGTTTTATTTTTTTTCCTGACTTCTTTCAATGTTTTTTGCCTTATTTTTGATTTTCTGAAGTTTGAATGTGGTATGCCTGGATGTAGTTTTTTGGGTGTTTATCCTGCTTGATATTCTCTGAGCTTTCTGGATTTGTGGTTTGGTATCTGACATTAACTAGGGGAAATTTTCAGTCATTATTATTTCACTCATAACTTTCATGATTATGAATCTGGGGCTGACAATTGAGAGAGTATGAGATAATAGGAAGAACTAATTTCCCATATTTAGTGATGTTTTATGACTATCATCTAATTTCATAAAACTGATATAGCATGAGAGACTCCTGGTTTAGTATTGTATTTCCAAGCTGAATTTTTAAGAACACTTAAAAACCGTAAGAGGGACTTCCCTGGTGGTCCAGTGGGTAAGACTCCATGCTCCCAGTGCAGGGATCCTGGGTTCAATCCCTGGTCAGGGAACTAGATCCCACATGCATACCGCAACTAAGAGTTTGCATGCAGCAACTAAGAGTCTGCATGCCACAACTAAGAACTCTGCATGCCGCAACTAAGAAGTCTGCATGCTGCAACTAAGAAGTCCACATGCTGCTACTAAAAAAGATCCTGGGGACTTCCCTGGTGGTCCAGTGGCAAAGAGTCCACCTGACAATGGAGGGGATGCAGGTTTGATCCCTGGTCAGGGAACTACAGTCCCACATGCCATGTGGCAAGTAGGCCCACATGCCACAACTAGAGCCCACGTGCTGCAAACTACAGAGCCCATGTGCTCTGGAACCTGTGCACCACAACTACAGAGGCCACATGCCCTGGAGCCTGCCTGCCACAGCTAGAGAAGAGAAAACCCACACGCCACAACCAGAGAGAAGCTCACACACTGCAACAAAGAGCCTATATGCCACAACTAAGACCCAACACAGCCAAAAATAAATTAAATAAATAAATAAATAATAAATCTAAAAAAAAAAAAAATCCTGCATACTGCAATGAAGACCTAGTGCAGCCAAAATAAATAAATAAATAAACAAATAAATAAATCTTTAAAATAAAGTAAGAGTTTATGGTATTGGAAGAGGGAAACATCATTGCTCATATTTTTCTTGGAAGTTTTTAAGGAAGGGAATAATATAATTTGCATTTTAGAAACTAAACTTAGTGTTGTGTGGGAGCAATTAGAAGGTAGGAGATGGAGTAATTCATAACTACCAATGTGCCTTGGTGTACACCTATCTAGGTAAAGAGAATTTGACTGTATGAGGAGTTCCGTTTAATTCCTTTTTTTAGCTTATGAGCTATTTCTTAACATTTTATTTGTGGTAAGAGTCACTATTCTGCCATCTTTGTGGCTATGTTGTATTGCATGTCATGTTACATTTACCTTCATAATACTTACAATTTTCTAATTTAAGGCATTTAAGATCTTGTGCATTCATCTTCCTCAAATGTTGTGGGGGTTTTGTTTGTTCGTTTACTTTATTTGGTCTTTATTGCTCCTTATGGGCTTTTATTTATTTACTTTGTGTTAAAGACTGACATGCACAAATATTGAATAACTTTTTATCTCAAAGCTTAGTCTTACATATATCATACATAATACGTGTAAATGACCATGATAAGAGCAGGGAAGTAGTAGTATTGTAGAGCAGTGTTTCTCAACCCTATTGACCTAATGCCCACGTTTTGTAATAAATATTGTGTAATGCTCCCCTAATACTGAAACAAAATACATAGATATAATAATCTATGTCTACTGGTAATTTTTTTAAAAACTAATACAACCCAGCATAACACAGGGGAAAAATAAAAATTATGCAAACTAAAATAAAATAATATGTACTTTTGAATGTAAATAGATAGGAGCTTTTCCATTTGTAATTTTCTTGTTTCTAGTTGTGGTCTTTTCCACCTAGAGAAGTTCCTTTAGCATTTGTTGCAAAGCTGGTCTGGTCGTGCTAAATTCTCTTAGCTTTTGCTTGTCTATAAATCTTTTGATTTTGTATTTTCTTGATTCGTGCCTCTATTCTTTTTCTGAGATGTTGTATCATCTGTACTATCATTACTCTGAATTCTTTTTCAGGTAGATTGACTCCTCTTCACTTAGTTGTTCTTCTGGGGGTTTGTCTTGTTCCTTCATCTGGGACATATTCCTCTGCTGTCTCATTTTGTCTAACTTATTGTGATTGTGGTTTCCGTTCCACAGGCTGCAGGGTTATAGTTCTTCTTGCTTCTGCTGTCTGCCCCCTCATGGATGAGTCTGTCTAAGAGGCTTTGCAGGCTTCCTGCCCACTGGTGGGGCTGGTTCTTGTCCCTCTGGTGGGCAGAGCCACGTCAGGGGGTGTGTTTACTGGGAAGCTGCATGCTTAGAAGACTTTAAGCAGCCTGTCCGCTGATGGGTGGGGCTGTGTTCCCACCCTGTTGGTTGTTTGGCCTGAGGCGTCTCAGCACTGGAGCCTGCAGACTGTTGGCTGGGGCCAGGTCTTGGTGAGAAAATGGTGGCCTCCAGGAGGGTTCACACCAATGAGTACTTCTCAGAACTACTGCCACCCATGTCCTTGTCCCCGCAGTGAGCCACAGCTGCTCCCCACCTTCACAGGAGACATTCCAATATTAGCAAATAAGTCTGGCCCAGTCCCTTATGAGGTCACTGATTTTTCCCTCCTGGGTCCTGGTGTGCATGAGACCCTGTGTGTGTTCTCCAAGACTGAAGTTTCTGTTTCCCCCAGTCCTGTGGAATTCCTGCAGTCAAACCCCAGTGACCTTCAAAGCCAGATTCTCTGGCTGGGGAGCTTGACATGGGGCTCAGAACTTTCACTTCTGTGGGAGAATTTCTGTGGTATAATTATGTTCCAGCTTGTGGGTTGCCCACCTGGCATGTATGGGATTTGATTTTATCACAGTTGTGCCCCTCTTACGTCTCATTGTGGCTTCTTCTTTGTCTTTGGATGTGGGGTATCTTTTTGGGTAGGTTCCAATGTTTTTTTGTCAATGGTTGTTCAGCAGTTAGTTGTGATTTTGGTGTTTCTTTAAGAAGAGGTGAGCTCACATCCTTCTACACCATCTTGTCTGTATAATCATTAGATAGGAATCACTATACTGGAAGTCAATTTTAAAAACAGTGAAATAAGTATATACTGGATTTTATTGAATCTAAGACAGCCTTGATTATAATATGCACTATTATTTTACATACCATTGAGGGAAGAACTGCTACAATTAAACTAATAGATCCCTGTGAATTTCAGAGATATTAAAGGGGGAATCTGAATCGTAAAATTGGTGAAAGTTGATGTCTGTATGGAATCATTATAAACACTTGCTCTACAAACACAAGCTAATATAGCTGTGTGTGTTTGCAAGGCAGCTACTTCAGTGTCACTGTTGCCAGTGACATGATTTTCCAAAGTGGCAAACAACTTTGGGTTAATTTTCTAATAAAGCAAAGTACAATATTCTTTTGCATTAACAGCATTTACGCTTCCTAGAAAATCCATTTTATATTAACACTGTACCAAAAATACTTTGTCCTTACAACCCTGATTCTTGATTCTTACTGCCTTCTCTTAAACATAAAACAGCAGCTTCATGGCTTTAACCCTGCTCTCATCTTTACATTTTTGTTCTGTTTCTGGACTACAGAGGCATTTACCTTGTCTTTATCCCCAAATGTGGATTTTTGTTTTCTCTTTATATTTTACCTATCCTGAGTTTGAAGCAAAGAGGATAAATCAAAGCCTGAACTTACTGACCCTCTTTGCTTGGAAGTCTTTTTATTTGAAGTTTAAAAACTATTGCATGTGTCACTTTGATTTTTTAAAAATTCATTAAGAGTATAGTTCTAAAATAAAAACCAGCAGCTAAATGCCATAGGCAGCCATCTATACAAAAATAAGTTTGAGTGGCTACAATAAAAGTAGATGGTGAATAGCTCCTATTAGCGAAAGACTGGTCACCTTTCTTTATTCACAGTGTGCATCATTCTTCCCAATATCAAGTAACAACATGCTATAAGGTCCCACTTCTAATGTTATTTAACTTGTTGTGTTAGGATTTAACATCTGAAATAAATGGTAACTTAAGCAAACAAAATTGTAAATAGAAACAAATGAAAAGACAGCCCACAGAATAGGAGAAATTGTTTGTAAGTCATACATTTTATACAGGACTTGTATCTAGATATATTAAGAATTCGTACAACTCAGTATGACAACCGAATTCAAAAATGGGTAAAGTATTTGAATAGGTATTTCTCCAACAAAGACATACAAATGGCCAATGAGCACATGAAAAAAAAATTCTTGACATCATTAGTCATCAGAGAAATAGAAATCGAAACCTCAGTGAGATACCACTTCATACCCACTAGCGTGGCTAACCTCAAAAAGTCACATAACAAGTGTTGATGAAGATGTGGAGAAATTGGAATCCTTGAACACTGCTGGTTGGAATGTAAACTGGTCTAGCTACTTTGGAAAACAGTCTAGCACTTCCTCAAATGATTAAACGTAGAATTACCGTGCAAGCCAGCCATTCAACTCCTAGGTATATACCCAAGAGAAATGAAAGTATATGTCCACCGAAAAACTTGTACATGAATTTTGATAGCAGCATTGTTTATAAAAGCCCAAAGTTGGAAACAACCCAAATGTCTATCAACAGATAAATGAATAAACAAAATGTGGCATATCCATACAATGGAATATTATTTGCTACAACATGGATGAATCTTGAAAATATTATGCTAAGTAATAGAAGCTAGTCACAAAAGACTATATAGTGCTGTATGACTCCATATATATGAAAATTCAGAATAGGAAAATCTTTAGAGACAGAAAATAGATTAGTGGTTGCTTAGGGCTGGATAGACAGGACAGCGGTTAAGGGAGTGATAGCTAAAGGATACGAGGTTCCTTCTTTTTCTTTTTCTTTCTTAATAAATTTATTTGTTTTATTTATTTTTGGCTGCGTTGGGGCTTCGTTGCTATGTGCAGGCTTTCTCTAGTTGCGGCAAGCGGGGGCTACTCTTCATTGTGGTGCGCAGGCTTCTCATTGCAGTGGCTTCTCGTTGCAGAGCACGGGCTCTAGGAACACGGGCTTCAGTAGTTGTGGATCACGGGCTTTAGAGCGCAGGCTCAGTAGTTGTGGCTCGCGGACTCTAGAGCGCAGGCTCAGTAGTTGTGGCGCATGGGCTTAGTTGCTCCGCGGCATGTGGGATCTTCCCGGACCAGGGCTTGAACCCATGTCCCCTGCATTGGCAGGCGGATTCTTAACCACTGCGCCACCGGGGAAGCCCGAGTTTCCTTCTTGAGATGATGAAAATGTTCTAAAATTTACTGTGATGGTGGTAGTTGCACATATCTGTGAATATACTAGAAACTGTTATTGAATTGTACACTTTAAGTGGGTGAATTGTATGGAATTATGAATTATATCTTCATAAAGCTGTTTTTAAGAAAGAATAGGATATTCCAAAAAGTATGTATAATTTACATCAAATTTAAGGGGAAGAGACCAGGTCTTTACAGGTGGCATCTCTTAGCCCTCCCTCCCCTTCTCATTTGCCTTTTGCACCCCAAACTTGAGTCTGGGGGCTCAGAGGCATGTGGTGTTGCCAACACTCTTTAAAGTCAATACCACCTCAAGGGGTCTAACTCCAGCTAAAAGAGAAGGAGTGAGGATTAGGGAGGGTGGATGAAATGATTTCTCTAAACCATCATTTACACCAAGCATAGGGCTTGCAATCAACCAGTGGCAAAGCACCCAGGAGGCAACTGGCTACAAAAGCTTCTCTCAATAGAGTGCCTTCTCCTGGAGCGGTGAAGAAACCTCATTGTTACAGGCCTGGTACTGGTAGTGTGTGGCTTCTGAAATCAGATTGCTCCAACTTCAAAACAGACCTGTGCATGTGGTGCTCAACTATTTTGTATTCTGCAGGAGGCAAGTGAGGCCTATGTGGTTAGCCTGTGTGACAACACCTGTGTGCTTTCTGTACCAAAGTGGAATCATTGTGCCAAAAGACCTCCACTTAGCATGTTGTACACTTGCGCAATGTTTTACAAAGGTGGAGAATGTGCTTAAGAATTCATTTTAATGGCAACAAAAAAAGACCTAACATCTTTTTCTCATTTTCTGTAGTCCTAAATATTAGATGTTTTTTCCTGTTCAGTTTTTTATCCAGATTTATTAAGATATAATTGACAAAAATTAGATTTTTTTTCTTTTTTTTTTACCATGAGGTCAAAATGTACTTAAGTATCTTGATTGTGAATAGAAAAATAGGTGACAGAGTCGGTTATTGGCAAGTATTTTTCCATTTTCATTAGTGTATAAAGTTTTAATATAAATATGGAGACATAAAGCATTAAAGGAAGTCAAAATATTTCAATAAACAAGTTTCAGTAATTCAATTTATAACAATTATAACTAAACCTATTAAATTTTTTACAATGCCAGCCCTTAGTTTTTTAAAACAAGTACATTTCTTATTGATGACAACTAAGTGGTGTCTGTCATTTTATCATACAGTAGTTCCATCCATTCACTATACTTTTCTAATCAATTCTACATGCAAATACATGATTTTAATGTTTTTGGTACTATTCCTGTATGTTTGCTATCAAAATACATTAAACTAAAAAAA
This sequence comes from Lipotes vexillifer, assembly GCF_000442215.2. Classification (NCBI taxonomy): domain Eukaryota; kingdom Metazoa; phylum Chordata; class Mammalia; order Artiodactyla; family Lipotidae; genus Lipotes; species Lipotes vexillifer. The sequence continues at coordinate 378,795 of NW_006790915.1, read as the reverse complement.
AAACAATGTCAGCCAAGTTCCAGGTTTCTCAAAATGACACTGTTTGCATTATATACCACCAAATCCCACTAAAATGAATAGTTATTTAATTTTTAATATTAGTAATTATAATACAACCTAACAGGAATTTTTCCTTTGTTAATTATTCTCTAGTAGCTATTTTTAGTAGTATTGGCCCCTGGAAGATGATTGGGAATTTTGTGGATTTGTGTGGGGTTGTCACAATGATTCAGGGATGCTATTAGGCCAGCTGTCCTGATGCCTAAGTTCAATAGGTCCACTCGATTTAATACCTAACCCAGTACTTCGTGCTTCCAACTCCTGATCTTCTCAGAGATCTAGAGGATAAGTTCCCTACTGCAAACATTTTAAGTTGTAGCTTACTTTCTTTTGTCCGGTCAGCTACCGCTTGTCTGTCTGACTTAAACAAACGTTTGTTGAAATCACTTATCCGCTGATGTTTTCTCTCCCATCTCTCTTTCAGAGTGCATTTGTACCTTTTTTTTCCCTTTGCTGTCAATCCAGTGGTTCAACAGAAGAAGAGATCACCAAATGATCTATCTGCTGTGCTTAACAGTTCAATGGGAGATAATATTGCCTCCTAGAATTTGTAGAAAACATTTTAGTTGGTTTTGGTTGTTACGTATACTGGCTGGTGTACTTGCAGTTAGTGCTTATTTAGGGCTAGATCTGCTAAACACACTGCCACATGTGAGGTCATCCAAAATGCCAGTGGTATTCAGAGTTATCAGTTCATCCCACCCTTTTATTAACTCAGTATAAACACTATGTTTAAACACTAACATTTACTACAGCTGAGAGTAATGTGTAATCTTATTCATTACTATTTCTAAAGCTGAGCTTTTTGAAACTAATTTGCATTCAAAAATAAAAGTAAAGGGACTTCCCTGGCAGTCCAGTGGTTAAGACTTCGCCTTCCAATGCAGAGGGAGCGGGTTCGATTTTTGGTCAGGGAGCTAAGATCCCACATGCCTCGTGGCCAAAAACACCAAAACATAAAAACAGAAGCAATATTGTAACAAACTCAATAAAGACTTTAAAAATGGTCCACATCAAGAAAAAAAAAAATCTTAAAAAAAAAAGAAATAAACAGCGTCATGGCTTCTTATCATTAAAAGGAAGAACACACTGGATAAATTGTTTTCTTATTCTAAAGTTCAGCTTTGCTGCATGTGTTTTCTTTATATTAACAGATATTTTGGTAAAAGACCTCAGTGGGATTGCAGAGGGGCATCAAATCTTAATGAACTTCATCAGCTATTAAGTGACATAATGATTAGAAGATTAAAGGCTGAAGTGTTAACCCAGCTGCCCCCTAAAATCAGACAGCGTATTCCATTTGATCTTCCAGCAGCAGCAGCCAAGGTGAGAACCCGTGTTTGATTGAGAGTCTTATTTGAAATCATTTTAAATTATACTGTGAAAGATAGCACATATTTCATTTTTCACAGAAGGAAAAGTCCACTTTCTTAAAATAGGTTTAATTAATAGAGCCATATGAATTGGCTTTGTATCATTTCAAGAAGAGAGCAGGAAGAATTTAAATTTAGTCATCAAATAATGTGAAAAGATTTAGTATCTTAGTCATTAAAAAATATATTTCTGCTAAATAGAGAAAAAAAGCACTTCAACTGCAACATAGTATTAAGAATTCTAAGGAAGACGCAAGAGGGAAGAGGTATGGGGACATATGTATATGTATAACTGATTTACTTTGTTATAAAGCAGAAACTAACACACCATTGTAAAGCAATTATACTCCAATAAAGATGTTAAAAAAAGAATTCTAAGTATATGTAGGGTGTGAAGCCCAATAATTAACAAGGGAAGTTCTTTTTCTTGCTGTAGGATTTTTTTTTTTTTTAAGTATGAGTAGCTGTCTTCTAGGATAATTTGGATCCAGCCCCCTGTTCTTGAAATCCTGAAACTCTGTGATCATGTTGTAAGATGTAAAGTTCAACATATTAGAAACCAGAATTGGCAATACAAGATTAGGTAATCCTTGTCTACATTTACTTTTGGGGAGTACAGTGCTTTTATAGTCTCTGAAATTTCTTCAAATCTGGATATAACTTTGTCAACAGAGACTGTTTATTGCCTTGTTTTGTCTTGAAAGCTGAGACTAAGAATTTTGTAAACATTGAGCAATATATTATTGGTAAAATAAAAACGATCTGATTTTCTGTATCCATTATTTTAACAAAAGAAAAATAAGAGTTAATATATGACTATGTTACATTTTATTTAACTAATATTCCCCAAGTCTTTATGCTTATTTAAATAAATTCAGTGCTTTTAGTAAAAAATGCTTTGCTACCATATATATTTTTGCTACTGTGAGTTCTTTAAGTTTTTGTTTTTACATAAAATTTTTATTTTATTTAAAAATTTTCTTAAATTTTTATTTTTACTTGACTACATGCTCCTCTGTAAGAGAAGGCTGCAGTTGTTTGATATATGCTGTTAGCAAAGGGCTTGGTTTCACCTTGTCATTGCTTTCTGTCATTAGCGTAAACATGTGTCTGACCTACATCCACACTGATTGATGTTTTTTAAATCAACACATTGGCATCTATGGGAATTTTTCTTCATATATATATATTTCTGTATAAAACAATAAGTAGGACATGATTCATTATTGCATTAATTGCTATGTTCTTTATGCTGTATTTCTAAGCATTATTTTCTCCTACATAGGAATTGAATTCCAGCTTTGAAGAGTGGGAAAAATTAATGAGAGCTCCAAATTCAGATGCCACCAAGACTGTCATGGGGTTGATTACTCGCATGTTTAAACAAACTGCTATTGCCAAGGTACTCATTGCTGGGCCATCATGTGTTTGTCTTGATACAAATTATTTAACGTATTTAATTTTTTTTAATTACGCAGCTTATTTACATACTGCAACATGTCTTTGCCATTTAATTTTTAATCTCTACTATGGAAAAATTCAGACATATTCAGAGTAAACAGTAGTATAATGAACACTATTATACCTGTTCATATATCAATCCTTTTCTATATATGGGTATACTTTGATGAGGGAGTATAATATATATTACACTTTCTCATTTAAAGGACTTATATATATATTCATCTTTGTTGCCAGCTTTTTCCATGGTGTTCCTACATAATTGCTACAAATAATCTTTTTTTATGTAAGTCAATCATTTTTAATTGGTATTATGTTTTTAGATCCCTGCAGATAGATGTGTTCACATTCTGTTTGTCCAAAACTGCAAATTAGAGTTTTTAAATCTCAGTATGACTCTCAAGTAGACACATCACACATTGTCTGCTGTTTTTACCGGCATGGTTGAACTTATACATACTAATGAGTGTCATCTTTCTCCAATTCTGAGATCTTTTATAATATAATTTTTTTAATTTTATTTTTTATTTATTTTTGGCTGCGTTGGGTCTTCGTTGCTGCGTGCAGGCTTTCTCTAGTTGTGGCGAGCGGGGGCTACTCTTCATTGTGGTGCATGGGCTTCTCATTGCGGTGGCCTCTTTTGTTGCAGAGCATGGGCTCTAGGCGCGCAGGCTTTCAGTGGTTGTGGTTCGCGGGCTCTAGAGCACAGTCTCAGTAGCTGTGGCGCACGGGCTTAATTGCTCCGCGGCACGTGGGATCTTCGTGGACCAGGGATGGAACCTATGTTCCCTGCGTTGGCAGGCGGATTCTTAACCACTGCACCACCAGGGAAGTCCCTATAATTTTTTTTTCTCTATAACATAATTTTTTAAAGAGAGGTTTATTGAGGTATAATTCACATACAGTGAAATTTGTCTTTTTAAAACATATTGTTTGATGAGGCTTGACAAATACATATAGTCAGTTACCACTGCAATCAAGGTAGAGAATATTTGCATTACCCCCAAAAGTTTCCTCATGCACCTTTGTAGTCATTTCCGTCACACCTCCCTCTAGACTTTGGTGGTCACAGATCTGCTTTCTATCACTATAGTTTTGAATTTTCCAGAATGTCACAAAAATGGAATCCTATAGTATGTAGCCTTTTGTTCTGGCTTATTTCACTTAGCATAAAGCTTTTGAATATTGATCCATTAGTTTTTTCATTTATATTGCTGACTTATATTCCAATGTATGGATACATAAATATTTATATATCTGTATTAATATAACAATTTTTTAAAATTCCTTTACCACATAATGGCCATTTGGCATAGTCTCAGTTTGGGCTATTATGAATAAGCCTGTTTTAATCATTCATGTACAAGTCTTTGTATGGACATATTTTCATTTCCCTTGAGTAAATAGCTGGAACTGGGACTGCTGGGTCATATGGAAAGCATAGATTTAACTTCATAAAAAGCTGTGAAATTGTTTTTCCAAGTGCTGTATCATTTTGCATCCCTACTGGCAATGTGTCAGAGTTCCAGTTGTCCTATATCTTTGTCAGCACTAAGTATTGTCAGTCTGTTTAATTTTAGTTATTTTTCTCAGTATGTAGTAGTATCGCATGATTATTTTAACTTGCCTTTTCTTAATGAGTAATGATACTGAGCATATTTTCATGTGCCTTTTAGCCATTCATTTTTTTTTTTTGAAAAGTGTTCATATCAAGCCCATATTTATATTGGGTTATAAGAGCCCTTGATATATTTTGGAAACAAATTCTCTAACATATATGTCATTTCCAAATAATTCTTCCAAGTCTGTAGATCCCATTTCTATTTTATTTTTTTATATATATGTAAATTATTTTATTTTATTTTGGCTGCGCTGGGTCTTTGTTGCTGTGCACAGGCTTTCTCTAGTTGCAGACAGTGGCGGGGGGGTACTCTTTGTTGCGGTACTCAGGCTTCTCATTGTGGTGGCTTGTTCAGGGTGGAGGTTCAGTTTGTTTTCTGATTTTGGGTTTTGTTTGTTTGTTTGTTTGTTTGCATATGGATTTTCAGTTGTTCCAGCACTCTTTGTTGGAAAGACAATTTTTCCCTCATTGAGTTATCTTGGCACCTTCATAAAAAATCACTTGTTTATATATATATAGGTATGTTTCTGAACTTTCTATTCTGTTTCATTGATCTATACATCTGACCTTACAGAATACTACATTGGCTTGATTACTCTACCTTTATAATAAGTCTTGAAATCACACGGTGTTCACCCCTACTTTATTCTTATTCAAAATTGTTTTGTCCCTTATAAGTCCTTTGCTTTTCCTTATGAGTTTTTAGAATTAGCTTAAGTATGTCCAAATTTGATTGGAATTGTTTTGAATCTATGGATTAATTTGTAAGAATTGACTTCTTTTTTGAAATTGAGATACAGTTGACATACGATGTTATATTAGTTCCAGGTGTACAACATAATGATTTGATGCTTGTATATATTGCAAAGTGATCACCACAGTAAGTTCATTTAACCTCCATCACCATGTATACTCACAAAAATTTTTTTCTTGTGATGAGAACCCTTAAGATCCACTCGTTTAGCAACTTTCAAACATGCAGCGCAGCAGTGTCATCAACTACTGTTCACCATGCTGTAGATTACGTCCCGTGACCCATTTATTTTATAACTGGAAGTTTGTACCTTTTAACCTCCTTTACCCATTTCACTCACTGCCCCCAACCCCTTGCCTCTGTCAACCACCAGTCTGTTGTCTGTATCTGTGAGCTTGGTGGGGTGCGGGTTGGAGTTGTTTGTTTGTTATTTAAGATTTCACATATAAGTGAGATCATAAGGTATTTGAGTTTCTCTGTCTGATTTATTTTGCTTATTAGCATAATACCCTCAACAATACATGTTGTTGCAAATGGCAAGATTTCTTTCTTTATTATGACTCAATTATATTCCATTGTGTATATATGTATACATACCATTTTTTTTTTTTTTTTTGGCTGCTTTGGGTCTTCGTTGCTGCGCACGGCTTTCTCTAGTTGCAGTGTCGGGGCTATGCTTCATTGTGGTGCGCAGGCTTCTCATTGCAGTGGCTTCTCGTTGCAGAGCATGGGTTCTAGGCATGTGGGCTTGTGGCCGGTGGGCTCTAGAGTGCAGGCTCAGTAGATGTGGTGCACGGGCTTAGTTGCTCCACGGCATGTGGGATCTTCCCGGACCCAAGATTGAACCCATGTCTCCTGCATTGGCAGGTGGATTCTTAACCACTGCGCCACCAGGGAAGTCCCCTATATACCACATTTTCTTTATCTGTTTATACATCAGTGGACACTTACGTTGTCTTGGCTATTTTAAATAATGCTGCAGTGAACATGGGGGTGCATATATCTTTTCGAGTTAGTGTTCTCATTTTCTTGGATAAATACCTGAAAGTGGAATTGCTGGATCATACGGTAGTTCTATCTAAATTTTTGAGGAACCTCCACACAATTTTCCATATCAACTGCACCAATTTTCATTTCCACCAATAGTGCACAAGGGATCCCTTTCTATACATTCTCGTCAACACTCGTTACTTCCTCTCTTTTTGATAATAGCTGTTCTAACAGGTGTGAGGTGGTATTGAGTATTGACTTCTTAATATTATTCAATCTCCTGATCCATGAAGAGAGTATCTCTTTCTTTTGATTTAGGTCTTTAATTTCTCCCAGCAACGCTTTCTAGTTTTCTTGAATACATTTTGTTAGATTTATTTCTAGGTATTTCATGTCTTTTTATGCTCTTGTAAATAGTACTTTTTTTTTTTTTTGGTAAATAGTACTTTTAAATTTAAATTTCTACTTTTTCATTGCTAAATACAGGATTTTTATTGATTTTTGTATTTTGATCTTTTATTTTGTAACCTTGCTGCACTTACTTATTAGTTCTTATGGCTTTTTGGTAAATTCTTTGGGATTTTTTACATAGACATCATTTTGTCTGCATGTAAAGGTACTTTTATTTCTTCCCTGTAATCGGTATGCCTTTTATTTATTTTTGTTGCCTATCACATTGAAGGAACAAAACTACAATTTTGAACAGAAGTGGTAGGGTTGAATAGCCTTCCCTGCTGCCAGTCTTAGAAAGAAAGCATTCAGACTTTCACCATTGATTATGATGTTATCTTTAAGATTTTTACTGATGCCCTTTCCTAGGTTGAGAAAATTTCCTTCTTTTCCTAGTTTGTTGAGAGGAGAGATGAGACATATAAAATGTTTTCCTTTGGCAGAGCAGCAGTAAGAACGTAGCTACCATAAAAGTGGATAAGAAGAAAACAGATAAAATGTAACAAAATTATAAAAGCTGAGCATAGGCTGCCATGACAGTCCAAAATAATAGGAGTTCCTGACACAGGGAGTCCATACTCACTCACAAGCTTTATTTCCATTGGCCTCTACCACATGCTGACTAGGAGATGAGAGAGCACCCCTACCGGTAGCGTACAAGCACAATACCCTGCCTATTTCCTGGACCCTTTTCTCAACTCACACTAATCAAAAGCCTTAAAGCACTGTGAGAGAGGTAAAGTCCCCCTCCCCGAGCCTCCAAAGTCCAGTTCAGGATTAACTGCTTCTGGGGGCTGAATAGAAACAAAAGCCATCTACACCTGGGAGTTGGGCCGAAAACCCTATTGAAATCAGGACCTTTATTAAGACAGAAATCTGTTACTACTGGAGGAGAGGCAGGAACCTCTGTCCTGCCCAGGACCACCCACAGTTATATGACATAGTTTGGTTGTCTTAGGGGAGAGGGACAGAAACACCAGGAAAGTCACACCTCCAAGTCTCAGCTGGAGCAAAGGGCCTACCTTATACCGTTGTGCTCCCTGTAGATCCAAGAAATCTTCCGTCCACTATCATGAATTGAACAATGAGAAACCATCAAGATTAATCTAGTACTGGGGGAAAGAGACATCCCTCTATAGTGCAGGCATGCAGGGACTGCTGAAAGCTTAGAGTGCAGTTGGGACACTTAGAAGAATTCTTGGCACACACTTTCACAAGGTAGAAGCCATCCCACTGTTGGGGCATTTCAGATTTGTGGTGCACTGAAGGTAAAGCAAGAGAACCTAAATAGAACTCAGTATTGACTAGATTATCGCAGTCCTTCACATACTATCACCTTGATAGAAAAAGAAGCATGCCCTTTTTTGGGTGCAAATATAATTTATCTCAGTCTGTCCTGTTCTTCCACACATAATTTCTAGTATTTAATAGAAATTATGAAATAAATAAAAAAGCGATTTAAAAAAACATCATCCATTGTCAAAGATAATGTAATCTATAAAGCCAGATGGAGAAATAACTCAGATTTTAGAACTATTAGACAAGGACTTTAAAAAAGCTATGAATAATATGTTAAAGGAGCTAGTAGAAAAGGTAAACAACGTAAATGAAAAAGATGGAAAATTTCAGAAGAAATATAGAAACTGTAAAGACAGTAAAATGAAAATGCTAGAAATAAAAACATAGTATCTGAGAAAAAAATAATTCTTTCAATCAGCTTATAAGCCAATAGTTGAGATAAAAAGTAATCATAAAAAATGTAAATCATAAAAAAATATAAACTTTTTTTTTTAAATCCAAATTTCTTGCAGGGTATCTAGCCCCCATTTCTTTCTTTTTTTTAAAATACATTTATTTATTTTTGGCTGCATTGGGTTTTTGTTGCTGCACGCAGGCTTTCTCCAGTTGCAGTGAGTGGGGGTTACTCTTAGTTGCGGTGCACGGACTTCTCAATGTGGTGGCTTCTCTCGTTGCGGAGCATGGGCTCTAGGTGTGCAGGCTTCAGGAGCTGTGGCATGCGGGCTCAGTAGTTGTGGCTTGCAGACTCTAGAGCACAGGCTCAGTAGTTGTGGCACCTGGGCTTAGTTGCTCCTCAGCATGTGGGATCTTCCCGGACCAGTATATTTACCTTAGAGAAATGAAAACTTGGGTTTACACAGACATCTTTACCAGAATTTATTTATAGTAACCCCAAACTTGGAAACAACCCAAATGTCCTTCAAACAAATTGTAGTACATCCATATAATGGAATACTCCATTAAAAGGAATGAACTATTGATAAATGCAAAAAAAAAGCATTATACTTAGTGAAAGAAGCCAATATCAAAAGTTTACATACATCGTGGCACCATTTTTATAACATTTTCAAAATGGTAGAATTATAGTGATAGAAAATATCATTATTCCAATGTAATTTTCTGGTGTTGATATTGTACTATAATCATATAAGAAGTGATCATTAGGGGAAGCTAGGTTAATGGTACATGGGAACTCTATGATTTTTGCAGCCTCTCATGTGTCTAAACTTATTTCAAAATAAAAAGTTTTAAGTGGTATATATAGTGGACACAATGAAATAATCTAATGACAGAAAAAAATTCAAGTTAATCCAAAAGAAGAAAAGGAAGATAAAGGAACAAAGAACAACTACAACAAATAGAAAGCAACTTACAAAATGGTAGATTTAAATCCAGTTTTATCAATAATTGTATTAAGTGTAAATGCTCTAAACCCAGCAATTAAAAGACAGGAATTGTCAGATTGCATAAATTATATGATATCTATAAGAAGTTCTCTTTAAGTACAAAGGCTAAAGGTTAAAAATAAATGGATGAAAACAATAATCGAAAGATTAATATATTAATATGAAATGATGTAGGCTTCAGAGCAAAGAATATTACCAGGATTAGAGAGGAAACTTACATAAAGATAAAGGAGTCAATTCTTTCTGACTCATAACAGTCAGAAATATGTGCATATATATGAACTAAAACTTTTTTAGAAAACAGAAGAGGAATAAATATGTCTCAGATAATTTTATGAAGTGGAATTACTCTGATACCAAAACCACACAGACACATCAGAATAGAAATGCAGGGCTTCCCTGGTGGCGCAGTGGTTGGGAGTCTGCCTGCCGGTGCGGGGGACACGGGTTCGTGCCCCGGTCCGGGAAGATCCCACATGCCGAGGAGTGGCTGGGCCTGCGAGCCGTGGCCGCTGAGCCTGCGCGTCCGGAGCCTGTGCTCCGCAACGGGAGAGGCCGCGACAGGAGAGGCCGTGGCGGTGAGACGCCTGCGTACTGCAAAAAAAAAAAAAAAAAAAAGAATAGAACTACAGACCAATATCCTTTATGAATATAAAAATCCTTAACAAAATATTAGCAAATTAAGTCCACCAGTATGTTAAAAAGTATTTATACCAGCAATGCAATGTTTGTATAACATTGGATTAATTAATCACGGTATTTCACCACATTAACAAAGTAAAAATGGAAAACCATTCGATTATCCCAATAAAAACATTTGATAGAATTCCACATCCATTCATGATAAAACATCTCAGCAGACTAGGAGTAGAAAGGGACTTCCTCATCCCAGTAAAAGGCATTTTTGAAAAACTTACAACTAATATCATAGTTAATGCTCAAAGACTGAATGCTATTCCCTAAGATCAGGAACAAAATAAGAAAGTCTGCTCTCACTTCAGTTCATCACTGTTTACTTCAACATTGTTTTCATAACTGTGCAATAGCCTAGAAAAAGGAATAAAAGGTATGCACATTGAAAAGGACAACATGATTGTCTACATAGAAAATCAAAGAACACTAGAACTAATGATTGAATTTATCAAGTCACAGGATTCATGTTCAAGATACAAAAATCATTTGTAGTTCCATATACTAGCAATGAAAAATTGGAAATTGAAATTTGTAAAATACAATTTATAATAGCATCAGTAAACATGAGCTAATTTTGGAATAAATTCAGCAAAAAATATATTCAGTGAAAACTATGAAACATTGTTTAGAGAATGTAAAGCAAACTTAAATGACAAGTTAGATCGTGTTCATGAATCAGAAGATTTGATATTGTTAAGAGGCCTGTCCTTTGTAAATTAATTTATATACTCAATACAGTGTTAATCAAAATCCCTCTAGTCTTTTTTATTGAAATTGATAAACTGAATGTAAAATTTATAAAGCAATACAAAGGACTTACTGTAGCCAGAATAATTCTGAATGACGTTGGGAGACTCACACCACATAATATAAATACTTACTATAAAGTTACAGTGATAAAACTTTGTGATATTGGCATAAGAATAGACATTTAATGAACCAGAAAAGAGAGATCAGAAATAGCCATACATATTGATTGTCAACTGATCTTAGGAAAGGGGACAAGATAACGCAAGAGGGAAATGATAGTCTTTTCAACAAATGGTACTAGGACAATTAGATATCCATAAGAAAAAAAAAAAGAGAGCCTTGATCGTTATTTCACACCATACATAAAAATTAACTTGAACTGAATCATAGACTCAACTATAAAAGATAATTTATAAAAGTTTTAGTAGCATACATATTTTAAAATATCCCATCCTTTGGGTAGGAACATTTTTTTTAGATAGGATCCAGAAAGCACATACTTTAAAGGAAAAACAAGTGGGACTCAAAACTTTAAAATTTATGGTGTTTAAAATTATTGTGTATGAAAGACACTGCTGTGAAAATGCTAATGCAAAATATAGATTGGAAGAAAATATTTGCAATACATTCCCCCGTTCCATTTTCCCATATCATAATTTTTGGTTTTATCAGTGTTCATTGTTTACAGTATAATGACTGTTAAACATTTCACAGTTGAGCTATAATTACATTTCTTTGACAACTATTGTTTTTCTTAGAGTTAATAACTATCTTGTTTTTTGTTTGCTTGCTTGCTCACTTAGCTTTCTTTGTACTTAGTACTCAGTATAGAATGCTGCTTAAAGGAAAAGAATATATATGAGAACCTTTTAGATAATTTCCTGCCTGCGTAAGAAACCCTAGTTGGAAGTCAGAAGTGTTGATAGTCAATAGGAAGTTGCACCTAATTCCTAGGATCCTTGAAGAAAAAGAAAGGAGATGAAAAGTCAGTTGTCCCAGATTGGAATATATTCCCAGAGATTATTGGTAGCAGAAGGCTACCCCGACTTCCTACATTATAGATGTAGGTAACTTTGAGGGGAGGTATCTGGTTATTACATTTAATATTGTTTCCATGTGAAAATGTGTTTCAGAGTTCTCCCAAACCTCTTTGTAAATGAACTTCTGAAATACCACAGATTATAAATTGGTTACTATGTTGTGTGCATACTAACAGTTGAAGCTTCCTTTCTTTGGCTAAATGTTTTCCTAATTCAACAGACATTTATTGAGTGCTTACTATGTGGCAAGGATTATGCTTGGTACTAGAGAGGCATGGTGAACAAGACATGGTGTAGTTTACCTCTACACTGTGGAAAACTATGTAGTAGGAACTATGTAGTTCCTACCTCTCAAGGAACTTGGAGTCTGTTGGGGAAGACAGTAAAAGTAAATGTTCAACTACAATAGAGCATATTTAGGGCTTAAAAAACAGAATATTTTGGAATATTCTGGGAGAAGATACTTGGCCAAGTCTTGGGGATTCAGGAAAAATGTTCCAAGGAATGAACAAGTTAAGATTTAGCAAACCGAAGTGGAGGGGAGTGAAATGGGAATGGGATGGAGCTGATGGAATGTATTTCAGCACATGAATCATTTGTGCAAACTCACAAAGATTAACCAGGAATGGTATATTTAGGGAACAAAAAGTAGGTCATGGCAAAAGCCTAGTATGTCAGAGAGGAATTCTGAGAGAGACTAGGTTGGAGACCACAGAGAGCAGTACCACATCATGAAGGTCACAGTTCACAGTGTGTAATTTATCCTAAGGGTTCTGAGCAATCAGATATTGTGGAGTAGAATAAAATGATCAGATTTGCGCTTTAGAAAAAGAACTGTAGCTACAGGCATGCCTCATTTTGTTGAGCCTCACTTTATTGCACTTTGCAGATCGCATATTTTTTTTACACACTGAGGGTTTGTGGCAGCCCTGCATCCAGCAAGTCTCATTGGCATTATTTTTCCAACAGCATTCGCTAACTCGTGTCCCTGGGTCACGTTTTGGCAATTCTCGCTTTCAAACTTTGTCATTATTATTATATTTGTTATGGTGATCTGTGATCATTCATCTTTGATGTTGATATTGTAATTGTTTTGGGGTGCCTTGAACAGTGCGCATATAAGACAGTGAAGTTAACCAATAAATGTGTGTGTTCTGACTGCTCGCCAGCCAGCCATTCCCCCATCTCTCTCCTTCTCCTCGGGCCTCACTATTTGCTGAGACACAGCAATATTGAAATTAGGTCAATTAATAACCATACAATGGCCTTTAAGTGTTCGAGTGAAAGGAAGAGTTACATGTCTCTCACTTTAAATTAAAAGATAAGAATGATTAAGCTTAGTGAGGAAGGCATGTTGAAAACTGAGATAGGCTGAAAGCTAGGCCTCTTGCATCAAACAGTTAGCCAGGTTGTGACTGAAAAGGAAAAATTCTTGAAGGAATTTAAAAGTGTTACCCCAGGGACTTCCCTGGTGGTCCAGTGGTTAAGACTCCTCGCTCCTAATGCAGGTGGCCTCGGTTCAATTCCTGGTCAGGAAACTACATCCTGCATGCCGCAATGAAGATCCTGCGTTCCGCAATGAAGATCCTGCGTGCTGCAATGGAGATCCTGCGTGCCGCAACTAAGACCCAGTGCAGCCAAATAAATAAATAAATGCACATATATATATATTAATAGACATTAATTATTATATATTATTATGTGTGTATATACATACATAAACACATACATAAATATGTATTAATTATATGTATATAACTCCAGTGAACACACAAATGGTAAGAAAGGAAAACTGTCTTACCGATGATATGGAGAAAATTTTAGTGGTCTGGATAGGAAATCAAACCAGCCACAACATTCCCTCAAGCCAAAGCCTAATCCAGAGCAAGGCCCTAACTCTCATCAATTCTTTGAAGGCTGAGAGAGGTGAGGAAGCTACAGAAGAATACAGTAAGTCCCCTACATACGAACCTTCAAGTTGCGAACTTTCAGAGATGCGATCATGTGTTCGTGTGTCCAGTCACGTAAGTTAGTTCACAGTCTGGCATACATTATCATGTGCATGCATCCTCTACAAGTGGTTGTGCTTTTCTGTACTTTACTGTACAGTCCTCTATAGAGTACAGCAGTACAGTATCTTTATTTCCAGCCCAGGATGTCCAGAAGCAAGCGTAAAAGCAGCAGTATATAGCCAATTGTGTTAGTTGGGTACCTAGGCTAACTTTGCTGGACTTACAGACATGCTCTCAGAATGGAACTTGTTCATATGTAGGAGACTTATGTAGTTTGAAGGTAGCAGAGGTTGGTTCATGAGGTTTAAGGAAAGAAGTCATCTCTGTAACATAAAAGTACAAGGTGAAGCAGCAAGTGCTGATGTAGGAGCTGTAGCAAGTTATCCAGAAGCTCTAGCTAAGATAATTAATGAAGGTGGCTACACTAAACAACAGATTTTCAGTGTAGATGAAACAGCCTTCTACTGGAAAAAGATGCCATCTAGGACTTCTATAGCTAGAGAGAAGTCAGTGTCTAGGTTCAAAGCTTCAAAAGACAGGCTGATTCTCCTGATAGGAGGTAGTGCAGTTGGTGACTCTAAGTTGAAGCAAGTGCTCATTTACCATTCTGAAAATCCTAGGGCCCTTAAGAATTTTGCTAAATCTACTTTGCCTGTGCTGTATAGATGGAATGAGAAAACCTGGTTGACAGCACATCTGTTTACAACATGGTTTACTGAATATTTTAAGCCCACTGTTGAGAACAGTGCTCAGAAAAGATTTCTTTCAAAACACTACTGCTCATTGACAATGTACCTGGTCTGATGGAGACATAAATTGAGATTCATGTTTTCATGCCTGCTAACACAATATCTATTCTGTAGCCCCATGGATCATGGAACAATTTCAACTTTCAACACTTATTCTTTAAGAAATATATTTCATAAGGCTGTAGCTGCCATAAATAGTGATTCCTCATTTATATCTGGGCAAAGTAAATTGAAAACCTTCTGGAAAGGATTCACCATTCTAGATGCCATTAAGAACATTTGTGATTCATGGGAAGAGGTCAAAATATCAACATTAACAGGAGTTCGAAGGAAGTTGGAGTCCAACCCTCCAGGATGACTTTGAGGGGTTCAAGACTTCAGTGGAGGAAGTAACTGCAGATGCGGTGGAAAATAGCAAGAGAACTAGAATTAAAAGTGGAGCCTCAAGATGTGACTGAATTGCTGCAATCTCATGGTAAAACTTTAGTGAAAAGGGGTTGCTTCCATGGATGAGCAAAGAAAGTGGTTTCTTGAGATGAAATCTATTCCTGGTGAAGTTTGTTGAAATGACAAAGGATTTAGCATATGACATAAATTTAGTTGATAAAGCAACGGCAGAGTTTGGGAGGATTGATTCCAGTTTTGAAAGAACTTCTGCTGTGGTAGAATGCTATCAAACAGCATGGCAGGCTACAAGGAAATTGTTTGTGAAAGGAAGAGTCGGTTAATGCAGCAAACTTCAGTGTTATTTTAAGGTACTGCTACAGCCACCCCAACCTTCAGCAACCATCACCCTGATCAGTCAGCAGCCATCAACATCTAGGCAAGATGCTCCACCAGCAAAAAGATCATGACACGCTGAAGGCCCAGATGGTTAGCATCTTTTAGCAATAAAGTATTTTTAAATTAAGATATGTACATCATTCTTTTAGACATAATGCTATTGCACACTTCATAGACTACAGCATAGTTTAAACATAACTTTCGAACACACTGGGAAACCAAAAAATTCATGTGACTCACTTTCTTGTAATATTTGCTTTATTTCTGTGGTCTGGAACTGAATCTGCAGTATCTCCAAGGTATGCCTGTGTGTGGAGAATGCATTGGGAGGAATAAGCCTGTAGGCAGGGAATCCAGTTGGGATGCTGCACTGGTCACCTAGGTGATCTGAACCAAGGGTAGTGGCTGTACCACATCTTAACTGGGAAGAAAGAATAATTCAAAATATATTGAGACATTGGTGTTTGACTGAATATGGAGAAGAGTGTAAAAGTCTACTAGATTTTTTTGCTTGGCCAACTGGGTTGATGTTTCTGCCATTCACGGAGACGGGGAAAAACAGGAGATACCTTTTGTGCGTAGTTCCCCATTCAGTATGACCTGTGCCAAATTCACAAGGCTCGAGCTATGAGGTAATAGAAGATTTGTTTTGTACTCTGCAGCGTCATATCGGAAATGCTTTTCTTTTTATTGAATCACTTGAACAATTAAGTCGAGAAATTTAAGGATAATTAGAACTATCTAATGATAGTTTATATAAATTTGAAAATCATGATGAGGGTAAGAAGGAACATTTAAAGAAATTGAGTTTTCAAGTAAATGCCTTTGTGTGAGTATACTTATAGGATATGCTATTTTATTTTATTTTATTTATTTATTTGGCCACGCCACGAGGCTTGTGGGATCTTAGTTGCCTGAGCAGGGATCAAACCCGGGCCCTCAGCAGTGAAAGCAGGGAGTCCTAACCACTGGACCGCCAGGGAATTCCCCAGGATATGCAATTTTAGAGGCATATACTTAATTACTACCTAAAGTAAAATGAACTCTTCATGATTTGTGATATTTAATTTTTAAAGGCTATAACTTCATAATAAATAACATGTAAAGTGTAAAATCTTGTTCTTGTCAGATCTTCTGAGGAAGCAAGTACTTCCCACATCCATCTATATCACTGTTGTAACACTGTCCATTCATTGTGTTAGGGAGCAATGGGCTAGAAAGGACCTCTGTGAGTCATCCGCTCTTACTTTACTCCAGGCAGAGTTATGCATAAAGTCTTCCAGACAAATGGGTCTCCATCTATCGTAGTTTTATAGATCTCCAGGATAGGTTCTTTTGTCTGCTCTCATCTTTTCTCTTTTTCTTATATCCTGCAATGTCTTAGGCAGATGGGAATACAGTACCAGTGTTTCAAATTAGGTCATGTCAGCAAATTAGGTCATATTAATATGATAATTTTTCATGTATACAGTGTGGTACTAGATAATGGTGTTGACATGTCATCCATGTGCTGTATAAACATTTATCCTGTTCTGCCTTTTGAGATTAAGTACTTGTACTTCTTTGGGGGATAGAGGCTGTATAAGTTTTAAGTATGTTTGTTTTTACATTATTGAGATCTCTTTTTCAGATATTTCTTAATAAGAAATTGAATAATGATAATGGTAAGCAGTAAATGATAATGATAAACACTAAACAGAGGAAAAGACCGTAAAATAATAAATGTTACTAGTACAAAGTCAGTTACTGAAGGATCTCAGATAATTATAACTACTTTTCTTTCTCTATAACATTATTTTTATTTCTCTGTAATATTTGTTGAGAATATAATCGATGAAAATGAACAGATTCTTTTATTTTAATTGAAGTATGGTTGATTGACAATGTTGTTTTCATTTCTGCTGTACAGCACAATGATTCAGTTATATATGTATACATTCTTTTTTATATTCTTTTCCATTATGGTTTGTCACAGAATATTGAATATAGTTTCCTGTGCTACACAGTAGGAACTTGTTGTTTATCCATTCTACAATAATAGTTTACATCTGCTAGTCCAAAACTCCCAATCCATCCTTCCCCCATCCCCTCCCTTCCTCTTGGCAACCACAAGTCTTGAACAGATTCTTTAGATTTAGGATCAGCCTAATACTCTCCTAGAAAAAAACAGATGTAAGTCGTATGTGAACTCTCGGTTATTTTCTGGTACTTTGTAACAGTGTCTCATTTTTAGAGAAAACCATTTTAAGAGAAATGCCAGTTATTTTTCTATGAAAGTGATTAAGTCAACCCATAATTTTAAATTTCCTGTCACTGTGGGGATGGCAGCATTTCTTAGTGCCTTAAAAACTTTGCACAGGCAAATTGCTTTAAACACAAAGCACATTTTCTGTTTGCTGTGTTGCCTCAGCCGCTTAAACAGGTAGAATCCTACTTATAATATGGAGTGAGGTATAATGAGGTCACTGCAATGTTCCTGCCATACAGGGACTAGGATGTCATGAGACTAGGGTGCCTCTTCCTGAGCCAATTGTTTTGTTTAGGAAAGGGTGTCTGGCTCTGAACCGGGCACTGTAGGCCCCTGCTTATTAGTAAGGAGATGGTCAGTAATAATAAAGGGCAAATAAAGCAATGATATTATCATTTTAGAGCAGGAAGGAGATGGTATGTTAGCTACGTGGCTATGTGGAATGGAGGAAGGCTTTAGTAAAGATGTGGAATATCCACTTGAGAAG
Organism: Lipotes vexillifer; assembly: GCF_000442215.2. Classification (NCBI taxonomy): domain Eukaryota; kingdom Metazoa; phylum Chordata; class Mammalia; order Artiodactyla; family Lipotidae; genus Lipotes; species Lipotes vexillifer. The sequence goes on along the minus strand of NW_006790915.1, from coordinate 360,619 downwards.
GAAGAGTGGTTTAGGTTTTGGGGATGGCAGGAATGGTTAAGTCTGGATCACAGGTGGAGGGATTTGCCTTAGAGAAGAGAAGAAATACCTCTCTTGTACAAAAGGAAAGGAAGTGACGATGAGTAAAAGTAAGGAAAGGTAACAGAATTCTCACATGATGAGTTCTGTTTTCTCTGGGCAGTGGGAAGTTTGAGAGCTAAGAGGCATAGGTTCTGATTTTGAAGAAAGTGGCAAAGGTTGAAATTGTTTTTGCAGTTTACTGGAGGAATATAGTAATAATAAGAGCTAACACTTTTACAGTGTTACCACGTGCCAACTGTTCCAAGCATATTTTATGCACTAACTCATTTAATTCTTACCACTCTAAAGGTAGTAAGTAATTTTTATCCCCTTTTATACGTTGGCGAAACAAGGCACAGAGTTTAAGTGACTTGCTCAGGGACTCTTAGATTGTAAATGACGGAGGCAGGATTTGAACATAGACAGTTTGGCTACAGAGTACGTGCACTTACCCATCATTCCACTAGGATGGCAGAATATTTAATATTTGTCAGTGACCATGCGTTTATGGTGACTCCTGTTTCCCTATTAGTGATTTTTTTAGCATCCCTGTACAGGCATGGAGAAAGAAGATATAGAATTTAGAAGTCTATACATTCTGTATGTTATCATTTTAAACACCCAAGGAAGATTTATTCATGCTTAACTTTAGTTGCACAAAGTTGATAACCTTATTGACATGATCGATGGATGGAATTTAGAAAGAAATTGAGAATGTTTCTCAAAATTGATTCGGTTTTTAAAGAATTAGATTAGCTCTTTTGATCAATGACTTTTATGATCAAATTCACATGAAATCAACCTTTATGAAGAAAGTTAAGTTCCTAATACTATTGCCTTTACTTTCTAACTTTGTCTAAATTTGGTTAACCCAATGGAGTAGGTTATTCATGGAAATGTTCTCTCTCATCCATCCTTGCCAGATAAATAGATTAGATAGAATGATTAGGTAGAACAATTGCTTTATTATATCTTGTTCCAAAAAGTTCTATGGAAAGGTTTAGGATCTCAGTTTCTTTTGTAAAATTGTGTTGGCTAAGGTATTAAATTGGGGTTACTCTCTTCTTACGTACAGTATCATAGCCCTTCTGTTTCTCAGTGTAAAATGGGCTGCTTGCAAAACTGGGCCAGTGTCAAAAGATTAGGTGTATTAGAAGTGTTATATTTCTATTTACAGATGGATTCATAAGCATGCCTAGAGATAAGAAAATCATGCTTCTAATAGTTCACCCAAGCTATTTTTGGAAATTTTCTATGGGGAAATTTTGGCATGGGGCTCTGTAAAAATGTCCAGAACACTGATAGAGTATGGAATGACCATTTTCCCCTGAAGGCTGTCTTCTACCAGATTTGAAAATATTTTTTCAGGTTGATGGAATGGTTTCTAAATTAAGAACCATTGGCAGGGGGAAAGGGATAGCAGAAGACAAATTGCTAGCCTTTCTTTGTGATGGTCTGCAGGGCAAGTAGGGAGGTGAATAAGCAATGCATGTTCTCTTTTACTTGTTACTTTCCTTTCCTCATTTAAGATCATTTTAAAGGATAAAAAGTAAGTTATCACAAATAAATTAGTAAGAAACACTATAAGGTGAAATAGGTAAGTGAATAAAAACAAGAGAGGTGGGACTTCCCTGGTGGTGCAGTGGTTAAGAATCCATCTGCCGGGCCTCCCTGGTGGCGCAGTGGTTGAGAGTCCGCCTGAAAAAAAAAAAAAAAAAAAAAAAAAAAGAATCCATCTGCCAATGCAGGGGACACGGGTTCGATCCCTGGTCCGGGAAGATCCCACCTGCTGCAAAGCAACTAAACCTGTGTGCCACAACTACTGAGCCTGAGCTCTACAGCCCACTAGCCACAACTACTGAAGCCCATGTGCCTAGAGCCCATGCTCCACAACAAGATAAGCCACCACAATGAGAACCACACGCACCGCGACAAAGAGTAACCCCTGCTTGCTGCAGCTAGAGGAAGCCCGCGTGCAGCAACAAAGACCCAATAAAGTAAATAAATTATAAAAATAAAAGAGGCAGAGAGGATATCAACTGATAAATGGACAAATAAAATGTGGTATGTCCACACAATGGAATGTTATTTGGCAATAAAAAAAAGAAATTAAACACTGAAAAATGCTACAACGTGGATTAAAACATTATGCTAATAAAGAAGCCAGTCACACAAGACCACATATTATGTGATTCCACTTATATTAAATGTCAAAATAGTCCAGTCGGGCTTCCCTGGTGGCGCAGTGGTTGAGAGTCTGCCTGCCAGTGCAGGGGACATGGGTTCAAGCCCTGGTCCGGGAAGATCCCACATGCTGCAGAGCAGCTAAGCCCGTGCGCCATAACTGCTGAGCCTGTGCTCTAGAGCCTGCAAGCCACAACTGCTGAGCCCATGTTCCACAACTGCTGAAACCCACGCGCCTAGAGCCTGTGCTCCGCAACAAGAGAAGCCACTGCAATGAGAAGCCTGCGCACCACAACGAAGAGTAGCCCCCGCTCGCCACAACTAGAGAAAAGCCCACGGGCAGCAATGAAGACCCAACGCAGCCAAAAATAAATAAATAAATATATTAAAAAAACAAAATAGTCCAGTCCATAGATACAGAAAGTAGATTAGTGTTTGCCTAGAGCTAGGGGTGATCCAGGGACCCGCAGTGGGTGTGGGGTGATTGCTAAGAGATGAAAGATTTTGTTCGGGGTAATGAAGATATTCTGAAATTGTGGTGAAGGATGTACAACTCTGAATATACTAAAGGCTATTCAATGCTTTCATCAACAGCCTCCATAGTAGCCTCAGGGTGACCACTGCAATTCCTGGTATCAAGTGCAGGCCATATGTCCAAAGCAAGGAAGAGCTTTCCATAATGTCCCTTTTGTCAGGATTTTTTGGAAGCCTCCAGCAAACTTCCCATGTTTCTTACTAGTCAGAATCACTTGGAGGGGGAATGAAAGTGCTAGGCTTGCTTAGACCTATCACAATTCACCTCTTGTTGACTAATAAGGGCTTAAAGAGTTGTCCTTAAAGTATGGGCCCACCAGGTATCTAAACAGAACTGCCGTTTAGTCTGGGGCCTGAGGACTTCAAAACTTAAGGAGAAGCTTCTTTTCTGATCCTTGTTAAAAAAGTAAGGAAGACTTGGAGTCAACTCTACTGCAGTTGAGGAGAGAGATCACTCATCGCTGAACACAGGGAGAGGTGGGGATTTATAGCCAACAAGCAGGATGAAGAGGTTGGTGGATGGAAAATTACTAAGAGGAGACATCAAGGGTAGGGGGATTCTTGCTAAACTGGTTGCTCCTGCCAGCAGCATGTGCTTGTCTGGAAGATTAAACTATGCACGTCTAAGTACGCAGGCTGGTACAGTGAAACTATGAATGGCTTATTAAATCAGTTATGGTTTCTTTGGTCGCTCACTCTCCTACTTGGATAACCGGTGTTTCTAGAGCTCCTTGCAGCGGGGTTGTCTGCACTTGTCAGATTGAAACCAAGGCCAAAGCAGGTTTCTTGCTAAAAGAAGGCGAAGGAATTAGCTTTCAAAATTGGGGATGAGGAACTTGATCAGATACCAAGAGTCGATCAGGTGTCAAGTGTGGGAGCATTCTTGATAAACTGACTTAGCAGGATTCTTGTGAAGACTGGGCCTGGCAAGGGCAAGACAGAAGGCCAAAGTTGAGGCCTAGTCAAAAACAGGGCTCAGAGAAGCGTAACTGAAGTTCGGTCAAGGAGAAGTCTTTGTCACAGCTCCAGTTGGCTGTTGTTTTCTTTTTTCACTCTTCCTCTGTCTTATTTTACGATTAAAGGCTGACAACTTAAAGTACCTTTCATCAGGTCTTTAATGCAATGTAGGTTTTTCTTTAACTACTTTTACTTCAAAATATTATGTACCCCTATTCACTGAAAAAAAAATTTAGAAATAAATTGTACAACATATTCTCTTTATTTCTGCATTTCTTTAAATGAGATGAAGTGTGTAGTCTTCATTAATTATTTAAATTAGAACTTTGACTCACAGACACAGTACTAACAGACCAATTTCAGTAAAATAAGATGGAATTGTGAACATGGCAGCTTCTACAAAACCTGAACCAGTATAATCAAAATGCTGACCATTAACAGAACCTGCCATTCCTATATAATATGCACTTAAGATACTTTAAAAGCAAATTTCTGCTCAGATACCATAAAATATGACAATGCAGTGACTGTTTTATTTAGAATAGAATCAGAACAGGGGAAATGCATGTATAGTTAATTTTAAAATGCAAACCTGTGCAGTCCCCACCCTAAGAACCTAAGAGAATCCCGAAGTTCCTTTGTTAAGTAGATGTTTTGGGTCTCCCAACACATTCTCCCCTAGGAAGCAATGTCACAATGATGGTTAAGTTAACAGGTTAGTCCCGAGAGACTGTTTAGGCCATTGAACTTTATATAATTGAACTTTATGTTAATAGTAACCATAAGCCTTTCTGAACCTGTGATTGGAAGGAATAGGGAGTGGGGGCTTGAGCCTTGGCATGAGCAGTGTCTGGTTGTACTGAGGAGGGTTGATGTTAGTGGAGGAGACTGGCAGAAACAGCTTGCTTGTGAAGAGGTGGGGAATGCATCTGAGACTAGGGGTACAGTGATTATAGAGTTTGTAAGTCTGCAGTGGCTGGTAAATGAATGCACCTTAAAAATACTCCAACTTGATATGTACTTTTTGAAAGGCTTATCACAGTAAATATAGCTCTTTAGGCAAACATGCAGTTTATTAAAGTGGTTCAGTTACCATGGCAACATATCTGGAATTTATAGCTCCTTGTTTTGAGAGGGCCTCATTTCCACTTTCTGAGGCACTGAAGTCCAAGGCTAAAGTTCTTAACAGCCTCCAGTCTCATTGTGTGAATCTTTATTGTTTAGAAAACTTAGACATACAAAATTTAGCTTGCAGAATCAATCTTGTGACTTCATAGTCATATGCATGAATTTTAAATAGGTATTTTTCCATTTCAAAATGGCCCCGTTTTAAAATTTTTTTAGTTATTATCAAAACTACATATGATCATAATTTAACGAGAAGAAATAGACATTTCAAAAAATAATGGTCCCCTAAACTTATTCCCCAGAGGCAACCACTTTCTTTTCTTTTAGCTGATTTTTTGGGGATTTACTTCAAATCCCTCAGCAATGTGTTTATCTTGCTTCTTGGTGTGTATTACTGCTTGCTTTGTAATTTTAGCTGTCATCTATTGGCTTCCCAATATGGAAGATAAAATTTTAGCTCTTTCACCTCCCAGCCCCACCCTCACACCCAGACCTTTCCCCTATTCCCATTCTTCTAACAAAGTGATAGGTAGGGAGGTAGGTAGATTGATAAATTGACAGATCAATCTATCAATAGAAAGAGTTGAAGAGATACAGTTTTACTAATTTTATAGAAATGTATACTAATTTTGGCTTGATCACTATTCACCATGTACATTATTAGAACCATGTTTATATTTACAGATGAACCATGTAATATACTATGGATATTTTCTTTTTTCTTTTACAACTCATTTTCACTGATTCATCCTCAAACTTTACCTTAGTCGTTCAGTCTTCTCTCAGTACCTTTAAACATTAGAATTGCATTAATTTTATCTTCTTAAACAAATTTTCCCTGCAGCATTTGATCAGCTGCAGCCTGGACCATTGCTCTTTGGATCTGTTGCAGAGCTCTCATCCAGGGTTTTTTTTTAAATTTCTCCTGTGTGCTGAATTACCTCTTTTTTTTACATATATATTACTTTCTTTATTTGTTTACTCCATTGTTTGGCTGGACCACATTCTCTAGTAGCCTCCCAAGAAAGCGTATATTGGAGGTAAATTGTTTGAAACCCCTGCATATTTGAAAATGCCTTTGTTCTACTTTTATATCTGATTTTTAATTTGGCTGAACATAAATTGTTAGTTAGAAATCACTTTCTCTCAAAATTTTCAGTATTGATGTTGAGATATCCAATGCAATTCAAATTTTTTATTTTGTTTTGTTCGTGAAATCTATCCTTCCCCTCTCTGGAAGCTTAGAGAATCGTTTGTTTGTTCCCAGTGTTCTAAAATTTCATGATGATGGGCCTCGCTCTGGGTCCATTTTCATCCATTGTGAAGGATCTTCAGTGGGCATTTTACAGTTTCCATTTTGGAAACTTACAGCTTTAAGTTCTATAAAATATCCTTAATTTTTTTATTATTTCCTTTTTTTCTGTATTGTTTTCTGGAACTTTTATTTTTCATATATTGCCCTCATGGCCTGGTTCTATAATTTTCTTATATTTTATATTTTCTGTATTTTTTTCCATCTACTTCCTGGAAGATTTTCTTAGCTTAGTAACCAGTGCATTTTAAATTTCTGCTACTATATTTTTACTCTTCAAGAGTACTCCCCCACCCCACCCCCACAACTCTTCCCTTTTTTGTAGCATCCTGTTCTTGTTTTATAAATGTAATCTCTTCTAGTTTTTTTCCTCTCTCTGCATAGTTTATCTGTTCATATAGGTTGCTTTCCATAAATGTCTGGTGATCCTTGGTTGTTTGCTTATATTTACAAGTAAGACATTAAATGCTGACTAGAAGCTCTTCGTGGATATGTCTTGTAAACTATGGCCTTAAATAAAAAGTGATCTGATTGGGATGTCTTGTTGAGGAACCCCAATATCAATATCTTTAGTCTTTTGTCTTTGGTTAGATATTCTAGAAAAGTATCATTTTATATGATTCTGCTCCCCTGCCTAGAGGACATAAGCCTGTTTGTCTGTTTTGGAACCCTTGGGGATAAGAAGGGGGAGGGGGAGGGATAGATCTCAGCCTTTATTATGTAACTTTCATTTAATTCCCATGATTTTTGCAGGATGACCTACCATCAATGTAGGATTCCTCCATCTAGATACCCTCTATTTTGCCCTTTCCAGAAAATAAATCTATAGTTTTCTGCCAGGATGGATTGGGAAGTCATCTATTATGTGGACTACGTAGAGAAGGGATATGGATCAGTGTTGCACATATTCAGCTACTTAAACAATCTTTCAAACAATCCTCCTGTTTTAGCCACACCTCCATCCTCACTTCCAGAGGTGACATTTCCTGATCACTTTCAGATCACTGCATTTTAAATCAGGTACTTCTCAACACTCCGTAGTGGCAGCTTAAGAACTGTCAGGTTGGCTAATCAGTTACCAGGCATCTGTCTACTTTTTAGCTTCCAAAGTTTTGTTGCTATTGATCTGTCTCCAATTTTCTTTTTCTCTATACATTTTTCTATCATTTAAATATAGCACTGAGAAGGAGTGGAGGTTAAATATATTCAGCCTGCTATCTTTTCCCAAAATGTCTAACTAGTTTTTCACAGTTAAGGGACACTATATTCATGTTTTAAATTTAATTCATGCTATCCACTTTAAATTTAACTCCTATTTAATTCATCTCATATTGATTTCTTACTTTTAATTGGTAACCTGGCCTCAAGTTAACTAAGAAAACCCTATTCAGTATGAACTTGTTTGATTTTCTCCCTTCTACCTCACAATTTTTTTGTATTCCTCCCTGTTCTCTCTTGTGCTCTTAATCACATTACTCCAGACTCTTCTGAGACCTTCTCCATCCTAGAGGCAAGCTAAATCCCCCCATTTTCCATTTCTCTTAGCCTTTCTGCACCTTCAACAACCTATTTGTAAACCTACCTAAGTTTCTTAGTTTAAAAAAATGAATAGCCCAACTTTTCATAATCTTTAAACTTCAGCCCAGCTTTCTTACTCTTTTTCAGGCTTTCCCACACACACAAAAATGTCATTTGACTTTTTATCTTCCATTTTCTTCTTCACTCTATTCCACTTAGTCCTCTATATGAGCCCTTTTTTAAAAATATTTATTTATTTATTTTGACTGTACTAGGTTTTCACTGCGACATGTGGGATCTTCCTTGCAGCGTGCGGGATCTTTAGTTGCAGCATGGAGGCTCTTAGTTGCGGCATGCAGACTTCTTGGTTGCAGTATGCATGTGGGATCTAGTTCCCTGACCAGGGATTGAACCCAGGCCCCCTGCATTGGGAGGGCAGAGCCCTACCCACTGGACCACCAGGAAAGTCCCTATATGAGCTTTTTTTGAAAATTACTTTCTAAACAAAACCACCAACCCCTTCCTGGCCACAGCCAACTTGACTGCCTACTTTCCTTTGAGACTCTTTCC
>NW_006790915.1:333836-352346 GCF_000442215.2 Lipotes vexillifer | reverse complement strand
TTTCCCTGTCTTGTTTTTTAAAATCTAATTCTTACCTTGCTCTTGTGTTACTTCTCAGTTTTTTTCCCTCTCTTGTCCCTCTTCTTCCATGTGCGCCTTTACTTGTGGGCTTCTACTTTAGGCTACCTAGAGAACAAAACAATTAAAAGTTCATAGAAACTTACTGATTTTCCAAGTTTTTCTTGCTTTATTAAAGAAAGTGACGTGATTTTTTAATAAACATTTTTATGACATTAATAAGGTTTAACTTTTAATATTTAGGCAGGTGCTGTAAAGGATTATATTAAGATGATGCTTCAGAATGATTCGCTTAAATTTCTGGTTTTTGCACATCATTTAAGCATGCTCCAAGCTTGCACAGAAGCCGTCATAGAAAACAAGGTATGTTACCATAATTCTATAAAGTACTTCTTAGAATGCAGTTTTTTTTGTTGTTTTTTTTGTGTGTTTTTTCGGTACATGGGCCTCTCACTGTTGTGGCCTCTCCCGTTGCGGAGCACAGGCTCCGGACGCGCAGGCTCAGCGGCCATGGCTCACGGGCCCAGCCACTCCGCAGCATGTGGGATCTTCCCGGACCGGGGCACGAACCCATGTCCCCTGCATCGGCAGGCAGACTCTCAACTACTGCGCCACCAGGGAAGCCCTAGAATGCAGTTTTTAATATACTAAACATCAATTGTAGTTTTATAACTGAGCTTTTTTGCCTTCTTTAGATGATGGGATAGTATATCTATAAATTATTATTATGTATTTTTATTGCAGTTATATTATATTTCTGTTGTATTGATAATATACTATTAAGTTTTCCCTTTTATACCAGTCATAATTTTCCACTGATCAAATTATCTGGATTGATTAAAATATGCTGCCTTGATAGGCTATAATGTGAATTCTGGTTTTGTTACTGGACCATTTGAGATTGGTATAGGCAGTTAAAATTTTTTGTTTACCAACATGGTGGCCTTAGAATGTGGGTGATTTTGAGGGCAAAAAAAGAATGATTTCAGCCAATTTTAGTGCCCAGCCGCAGTCATACCTTTTAAACTTCCAGGCAGCCTACTCTATAGAATATGATTATTAAGATTTAGTGTAGGTGGGTTTGAAACATATGCCCAGGTAAGCGTCACCAAACCTGCTGGCCTCACTGCATTCTATTCCGTCCACCTTGATTTCCAACAGCCCTATCGACCACAGCTTCTGCCATTTTTTCTTTCAGAGTGTAAACCTGGTTACATCCAGTGTAAACGTGTCATATGTGCTAAGGGCTTCCAGAGGTGCTCTGAATCGGCCAGAGAAAGTTTCTGACAAATTATATGAGCTCAATATACATGTAGCAGCAGAACCACTTGCCTGTGCAGGTAGATATTTTAAAGGGAGGAATAAAGCCCTATTTTTTTTTAAAACTTTGTATACATATTCAAGCATTTGCTAATATGTTCATTAACATTACCAAAGATGTAATTCTAGTGTTTTCTTCATAGAAAGATTTATGATAATATGATATAGTAAAGTGCTGTATATTAAAAGATGCTTTATCGGGCTTCCCTGGTGGCGCAGTGGTTGAGAGTCTGCCTGCCAATGCAGGGGACACGGGTTCGTGCCCTGGTCCGGGAAGATCCCACGTGCTGTGGAGCGGCTGGGCCCATGAGCCATGGCCGCTGGGCCTGCGTGTCCGGAGCCTGTGCTCCGCAACGGGAGAGGCCACAACAGTGAGAGGCCCGCATACCGCAAAAAAAAAAAAAAAAAAAAAAAAAAAGGATGCTTTATCATTATCACATTGTATCTGTGAAACACCCTCTGAGGCAGAGATAATTAGCCTTAGAAATAAATTTTAAATGATTGGACAGTAATGTTAGATTTTTTATTCTGATTCATTACACCTTAAAACCACTGGAATCTTTTCTAAGTGTGTCTCTTCCCACTCCCACTTTACTGGTATGTTTAGAATCCCATTTAGTGTCACTAAGAGTTAAAAACGTAGGTAAAACTCTCCCTAGCCTGACAATGTGTTTTCTTTAGAAAGACCCTCAGAAGATTCTGTATTCTCCCTTGATGGATATTAAGTGGATCACTGGTCAATTTATATCTGTTTTGTGAACACACAGAAAGTTGATAAGGGGCATTCTATTTAATGATTAACTTGATGATTCCCTTATAAAACTGAGTATTTGTATGTCTCAACTATTTAAGGCAACCTTTTCTATAAAAGTGCATATAAAAATGAGGCAATTTGAAATTCAGGGCTTATATTTGTTTTTACAAAGTTGAGTAATAAGTTCTTTTTAGCTATTCTAACACACACTGATTGCTCCTTTTTCTCAACTCACATCGTTCTTAAAAGATAGCACTGTTCAGTTTAGCATTTAATGTTTCCTCACTTTGTAAAAATGTATTTGGGTGTCTTGGTTCCCTACCTCAGTGGAGATGACCATGTCACATATTTCTTTTAAGTTTAATAATGCGAGAAAAGAGAACTCAAATGGTACATTAAGAAAAATGTTTTCCCAGTTAATGTTGCGACATTTCCGGACTACTCTTCATGAATCCCTAATACGTGGGCAGAATCTTCTTTTTCTTTTCTCACATGTCTGACTTTATTTTTACTTTGGAATTAGTGATCCTGTTACTTTAGAATTAGTCTGATCCATGATTTAAAGTTTGCTTATTAATTTACATAGAATGTTACTGATAACAACATTAGCTTAATCCAGTAATCATTATAGAGCTCCTGTTATATCTGTGGCATCACACCTGGCATTGATGGTATGAAGATGAACTAGACATAGATCCCACTCTCAAGCAGCTTAAAAGATTTAAAAATACAAAATTGTTATAAGAAGCTATTAAGAAATCTGGTTAAGATTCTTCTTGTATTGGCCTTTCTCACCTCCTGAGATGACCCACACTCTGTCTGGGGAGTGTGTTTCTCTCTGAATAAATCTGCTTCTTGCCTATCACTTTGTCTCTCACTGAATTCTTTCTGTGATGAGACATCAAGAACCTGAGCTTCATTAAGTCCTGACACCAGCTAGACCAACTCCCGCTCATCGTCAACACCATTGGGGACGCCTTCTGTGCTGTTTCTTAGCAACAACTTTTTGGGCACTATCATCTGGTTGGGAGACTGCCTTGGAAGGGATAACATTTAAAATCGATCCAGGACTTCTACTCCTGAATACATACTTCAGATAAACTGACACAGGAACACAAAGAGACAGAGACATCTGTGAAGGTATTCCCTGCAGCACAGTTTGCAATACCCCAGAACTGGAAACAGCTGTCTATCAAACAACAAATAGAGTACTATGATATTAGTAAAAAAAAAAAAAAAATTCTTCTTGTGTAACATTTACTAACCTGTCATCTTCACGACTTTCTGTTTTATTATGTGAACATGAAAATAAGCTGTAAAATATGTATAATAAGATGGATGCATAGGAGCTTGTCCTAATTTTACCATTTCCCTTGTTGTTGGTGGTAGACTCGTTACATTAGGATTGATGGAAGTGTTCCATCTTCAGAAAGAATACATCTGGTTAATCAGTTTCAAAAGGATCCTGAGACTCGTGTGGCTATTCTAAGCATTCAGGCTGCTGGTCAGGTAAGAAGTTTCAGGTCTAAATTTGATAATAAATTGTTGAGATGATAAAAATGTCAAGATGATTAACCATAACTATAACTTTATATCTAGTGTGATAAATATTCATTCTACTTTGGAGAGTGCTAGAAAGTGTAACAGAAGGAGACCTCAACACCTCTGACTAAGCTTCCTAAATTTTCAAGGAGATAATTTCCTAAAAGAATATAGTTAGTGTGATTATAATACTTTTCCATGATCTTTTCCTTCCTTTGAATTTGCGTAGACTTTTCTCATCCCTTTCTTTATAGCACTTATCTGACGTGGTTGTTTTCATCAGAGTCTGTGAGGCAAGGTGGCCTGAGGGAAAAGAACTCTTCTGTCTTTCTGAACTTTTCATAGAGTGCCCTTGGTTTGTCCTTTAGAGTTAGGTTTGGCTGTAAGTAAATGAAAACCCAAATTAAGAATGACTTAAATCACAAAGTTTTATTCTCTGATATAGGGAGTCTACGGCTAGCATGGTAGTTTCTTAGCACTTAGGCCCCTTCTGGTTTTCTGCTTTACCACTCCTAGCAGATATCTCTCTCTTTTTTTAATTTAATTTAATTTAATTTTTTTTATACAGCAGGTTCTTATTTGTCATCCATTTTATACACATCAGTGTATACATGTCAATCCCAATCGCCCAATTCATCACACCACCATCCCCACCCCCCGCGGCTTTCCCCCCTTGGTGTCCATACGTTTATTCTCTACATCTGTGTCTCAATTTCTGCCATGCAGACCGGTTCATCTGTACCAATTTTCTAGGTTCCACATACATGCGTTAATATACGATATTTGTTTTCCACTTTCTGACTTATTTCACCCTCTGTGACAGTCTCTAGGTCCATCCACGTCTCTACAAATGACCCAATTTCATTCCTTTTTATGGCTGAGTAATATTCCATTGTATATATGTACCATACCTTCTTTATCCATTCGTCTGTCGATGGGCATTTAGGTTGTTTCCATCTAAGAGGGCTGCTAGAGCTTATCCATCACATCTGCGATCCAGGCAGTTGACTGGAGAAAGGCATGCTGTATCTCACTGGCCTGCAGTTAGTCCCAGGGCCACAACTAACTTCAAGGAAAGTTGGAGAAAGTAACCGTTATTCCAGTTAGTCATATTAAACATCGGGTGTCACATTACAAAGGAATAAGAAAAGAATAGATATTAGTGTCTGTCACCCTATGTAAGAGGGGATCCTTCTGGATGTCTTTCCTACTAACATTCTAAAATATTTTGATGTAAACGTCTAAGCCAGGATATTTAACATAGGGGAAAGTAATTGAGCATATTGCTGTTAAATATCCAGCCTCCTATATGGCATATCTGGCAGCTTCTGTGGATTCTGGAATCTGGACCAGGGCCAAAGTTCTCCTTTTACCAAGCTAACTGATGTATATAAAATTGTATATATAGAGAGAATCCATGAGGATGAAGAAGTTCTAGAACTAACTCACTAGGAGTTCTATAGCCAAAAGGAGGGTTGTTTCTACACTTTCCTCATGTTGGATTAAATTTCCAGTAATCTAGTTTTATATCTGTTAGAATATTTCAGCCATAGAGAATATCATCAAAAAGAGCTTAAGAGTAGAAATGGAATACTGATAGCTCAGGAGAAGATAAGTAGGAGGAAGCTGGGCAGGAGAGTCTTGGAGTGACCTGATAAAAGACTTTCTGAAATTAAGATTTTGCAAGGCACTCACATTTTATTCAAGGCTGTATTCCTGAAGACCTTGTATAGTTCAAAACTCATATACTTGAATACTAATATCTTCATAGCAATAAAGGAAGGTATTGTAGAAAGGGCTTCGTTTTGGAGGTTTGTGACTCTTCCATTGTAATTTAGTAGCATCTTTTTTTTTTTTTTTTGGCCATGCAACGCCACAGGTGGGATCTTAGTTCCCCGACCAGGGGTCAAACCCACGCCCCTGCAGTGGAAGCACGGAATTTTAATCACTTACTGCCAGGGAAGTCCAATTTAGTAGCATCTTTGTGTGACGTTGATCCTGCCAACATCAACATGGATTATTGTATGGTCATATGACACTTTTTACACACTTAAAGGTGTCCATCTTTAAATATCGATACTACTTAATTTTTCTGCATTATATCTCAATGTGTGGCATTTTATATCCTAAATAGCAGCACAGTTTAGCATGGTGTTTATTTGACTCTCTCCATGTTTTTATTACTTCTAAATTCTGTTCCAAAGTAGTTGATCTTCAGCTTGAGAACTGGTGCCACCATTTAATGAATGCTAGTATGATGGTATGTGATATAAAAATATTTCAAGTTAAAATAACATATCAAAATAACAGCACAGCAGTCACAAAAGTCACTTATAGAAGTTCCAGTACACGTGAACAACAGCATAGATTGGATTAGATGACACTTCGAAAGTATAGTAGGTATTTCTGCTGACCACCCAATATCACTTACTACTATGTAGCAATAGCATAATTATGGTCCACATTTCGCTCGGCCTACCCACTTTAAAGTCATGCATTTTTTGACACATTTTTAGTTTGAGGAGATTTGCATTATTTCATATATTAATTGTAAAACAAGACTTAGTTAATATTTTTAATATTACACTATTTCAAACTGATATAAAATGCAATTGCACAAAAATGCAGTTGTGTTTTATACATCAAGATACAAGTCAGTAAATGTCAGTCTTTGGGATGCAGCATGAGAAATTCCATAGAAAGAAAAGAGTGTGACTGTAGACATGATTTTCTTGCTTTATAGAACAGCAGTATGAATTAAATGAATAGAGGATGTCATTGCTGTCATAGTTGCCATGGATACCATGTGTTAGAAATTATATTCTCATTTATAATGTATTTTATTAGATTTTCCAGTGGTAATGTGAATCCAGTCTTCATCAGAGGATAAAGTGATTTTGTTTATATATGTATCCATTAAACTGACTTTTGAAATATTGAAGTACCTTTTAAATGTGTTCTTTGTAGTTCACCTGGCTGTCTTGCAATAAGCAGTCTTCATTTGCCTTTCATGAATTAAATTTTCTTAATTTGGCTTAAAATGAAAGACTCATTTGTTTTTAAGTCCTTCAGTGTTCTCTTGTCCATTGAACATACTCAAAAGACTTTATTATATATGGCTCTATGCTAAATTCTCAGTTTATTTGCATCTCAGTCTCTTTATTTTGCTTAGGGTTTGACATTTACTGCTGCAACTCATGTTGTATTTGCTGAGTTGTATTGGGACCCTGGACACATAAAACAAGCAGAAGACCGTGCTCACCGGATTGGACAGTGCAGTTCTGTGAATATTCACTACCTTATTGCAAATGGGACTCTAGACACCCTTATGTGGGGAATGTTGAATCGCAAGGTAAAGCTTGAATTTAAACCAGGTTACCACTTACTCATTATTACCCATAGCCTGCATGAGTTAAGAGGCTGAGTTTTAGTGTTTTCAGGCAAAGGATATCGAAGTACACTAAGATATTGATGTTGATAGGGACCAAGTCCAGAAAAGGCTTCAATTGGTAGTACTCTACCTGCTATCCTCGATAATGAGAGACAGACATGAATTTATGTGTGTTCCTATTGTCTTCAAAGCCCTTCTTCTACCATTTTAGCAGCTAGGGGAGGATGAGCTAGTAAGGAACTAAAATGCTTTCAAACCCCTTAGCTTTTTGTGAGCTAAGAAGAAACCCTTTTTCAACAGGATTCTTGAGTTCTGGGCTAAATTTTGGGCAGAGGACAGCCTGTACCCGGATTCTAGAAAAGGTATTAGGGATGTTGCTTACTCCGTCCACTCAGCTGTCTCTTCTCCCCAACCTTGAGGGATGTTTATAGAAAGGACTTGACTAAGGTCTAGAGGATGGCTTTCAAGCACTGAGTATAGATATTCAAAATGGCCAATCATATGTATGTTCAATTTCAAAGTTTGCAAATATTAGAATTAAAGTGTTTATGAGAAAAGCAAATAGTATAGCTTCTCTAGTTAACCTTTTCCTCATTAAGCATAGGAATCATTGACTTGGTAATTTGGTTGTAATTATAAATAATTCTATTACTAAAGCCCTTGATACGTTGAAACAGTAAGATTTTCTTTATTGGATTGCTTGTGATTTAAATGCAAAATCAAGTTACTACTTAGTAAGTGTCAGCTGTGAGGTGACCCGTTGTAAAATTCATATATTTTATCATCTTACAGGCTCAGGTTACAGGGAGCACACTGAATGGTAGGAAGGAAAAACTTCAGGCTGAGGAGGGTGATAAGGAAAAATGGGATTTCCTGCAGTTTGCTGAAGCTTGGACTCCACATGAAAAGTCTGAAGAGCTCAGGAATGAAATGTTGTTCACTCATGTAAGATTATATGACATTCTTTTCAATTTTTTTAAATATATAATTTTATCATATATTGTTTTAAATAGCAATTTTCAATCGTTCATGCTATTGAAAAGCCTCCACATAAAGGTGGAAAAACTCTAAGAACTAAAAGATGACTTTGATATAAGGAGGCTGCAACAGTGGCTTGTTATAGGTCAGTGCTTACTGTTCATGTCCTTAGAAAAACAAGCTAAGTAGAATCGAGCCTTAAGAAGAAAATATGGGAGACTATCTCTGTGACCCTGAGGGTAGGGAAAGATGTATTAAATTTGCCACAAAAAGTAACATACACAAGTCACATACTCAGTAAAGATATTTGCATTACAGTGTCCAAAGTATATAAAGAATTTATACAATTCAATTAGTAAAGCAAACAAGCCAACAGAAAAATAGGCAAACAATGTGAGCAGCAGAGGAGACCAGAATAGAAAAAAACATGAAAAGAAACTAGCTTCACCAAAATAAGACAAATTCATAAAGGTACCCTTTTCTCTTTACAATTAGTATATAATCTATGGTGTGATACTTTGAGATCACGTGACTATCCTGTTCCCCAAACCTTTCACACAGTGGTTTTAGCATTCATTGATCTTTGCCTGAACCAGTTTTGAAATAGTGTTTTTTCCAATTCCATCATTGCTTCTTTATTTATTAGCTGTTCTGTGAAGAAAAGCTTCTCATTTAAAAAAATATATCATTATGAACTTGGGGATTCTATTATTATTTAGTGTGTTATAATCTTTGCCTTTTTTTTTTTTTTTTTTAAAGATCTGGTTAGTGGAAGCTCCTTTATTTTATTTTATGTTTTGGTTTGGTTTTTTTGTTGTTGTTTTTGGGGGTTTTCTATTGAAGTATAGTTGATTTACAATATTGTGTTAGTTTCAGGTCTAAAGCAAAGTGATTCAGTTATATATATATATATATATTTTTTTTTTCAGATTATTTTCCATTATAGGATCTCACAAGATATTGAATATAGTTCCCTGTGTTATACAGTAGGATCTTGTTGTTTATCTATTTTTTGTATAGTAGTTTGTATCTGTTAATCCCATACTCCTAATTTATCCCTCCCCTCCCTCCCTTTCCCCTTTGGTATTCATAAGTTTGTTTTCTATCTGTGAGTCTGTTTCTGTTTTACAAATAAGTTCAATTGTATTATATTTTAAATTCTACATATAAGTGATAATCATATGATACTTGTCTTTCTCTGTCTGACTTACTTCACTTAGTATGATAATCTCTAGGTTTATCCATGTTGCTGCAAATGGCATTATTTCATTCTTTTATGGCTGAGTAGTATTCCACTGTGTGTGTTTGTGTGTGTGTGTGTATGCCACAGTTTCATCTGTCAGTGGGTATTTAGATTGCTTCCATTTCTTGGCTATTGTAGGCAGTGCTGCGATGAACATTGGGGTGCATGTATCTTTTGAATTAGAGTTTTCTCCAGATATATACCCAGGAGTGGGATTGCTGGATCATATGGCAACTCTATTTTTAGTTTTTTGAGGAACCTCCATACTGTTTTCCATAGTGGCTGCACCAATTTACACTCCCACCAACAGTATAGGAGGGTTCCCTTTTCTCCACACCCGCTCCAGCATTATTTGTGTGTGTGTATATATATGTATTATTTATGTGACATATATATATACCACATATAAGTGATATCATATGATATTTGTCTCTATCTGACTTACTTCACTTACTATGATAATCTCTGGGTCCATCCATGTTGCTAAAAATGGCATTATTTCATTCGTTTTTTCATTTTTAATATGGCTGAGTGATATTCCATTGTATATTTATACCACATCTTCTTAAACATGGGCATTTGGATTGCTTCCGTGTCTTGGCTCTTATAAATAGTGCTTCTATGAACATTGGAGTACATTATCGTTTCCAATTAGAGTTTTCGTCTTTTCCAGATATATGCCTAGGAGTGGGATTGCAGGATTTCTTATTTGTAGACTTTTTAATGATGGTCATTCTGACTGGTGTGAGGTGGTACCTCATTCCTACAACCAAACAATTCCATTGCTAGGGATATATTCTGCGTGTGTATAAGGGTTCATGTATAAGGATGTGTACCAAGTCATTTTTTAGAATGCAAAAAATTGGAAACAGCCAAAATGCCTTTCAGTAGGAGAATGGCTACATAAATTGTCATAAGATACTACTTAGAAGTTAACATGAATGAATTAGGTTTATATGCATTAACATGATCAGATTTTGAAAACATAATGTTAGTTTTTTAAATGCAGAGCATACACACAAATATTATGTATTTATGAATACATATATATGTAATAATATATATAAACAAAGATTGGAAGAATACAAAATGAATTTATTGCCTCTGGAAGAGGAGGAGAATGGGTCTGAGGAAGACTAAAAATGCGGTAGCAGCTTTATCAGAAATATTTTATTTCTTTTATTTTAAAAAAGTATCAGAAGTAACTATTACAATATTAGTACTTATAAATTTTGAATGGTGGGTATATGGATATTTGTTATATTCTCTGTACAGTAACAAATGCTTTTTGGAGGCCATATATAAACTGAATAAGAAATAATAGAGAAGCTTATAGTCATTCAAACTGTCTGCTTTTTTCCTAGCCCTTCTGGAGCAATATAGTGTGAGAGTTATGGGGAGTTTAATTTTAATTTTTGAAAGAATGGATCAGATATTATAGGAATGAAATTGAAGTCTGTACACATTTTCTCATAATGCAAAATTAAAATTTTAATGTCAAGTTTAGTTCCATAAAAACATGTTTTTTATGTGGAATCTTACTAAGTTTCTTATGTATCCTATTTGGAGGGCTAGTATATTTTTCTTTTCTACAATACTAGAATGCCATTCTGTCAAATTTGCTAAAAAATAGAAGAATTATTTCTAAGACATTTTTCTTTTATTTTAAAAACTTTTCTTTTAGTAGTGCTTATTATATTATATTTTGGTCTATAAAAGTCAATAGATATCATAGGTATTTAAAAAATATAACTAAAACCATGACTTGTAGCTGTTCTTTCTCTAAAATTCCCTGTTGAACTATGTCTGAGTTAGTTTCTAAAATAAATATTAAGAACTTGAAACACATCTTCCCACATTTATACATGTTTATTGTTTTTAAGTGTCTCTGAAGAAAAATGTATATCTGTGTACAAAGTTTTAAAAAAAAAATTGCCTAGTCATCCTTACCAAATCTTGCTTTCCTGAATTAGGTGTTTATCTTTCATAGTTCAGTGTTACCTTGCACAGATTTCTCAATGCATGTCTTTTACACAGATGGTTTTATATAAACTGGAATCTTGTAATGTGGAGACCATTTGTTCAGTTTGCTTTGTTTTGCTTTGTATTTGTTTTTGCTTCTTGGTTTGTTGGCCAGGATGTGAAGTGTGTTTTAAAGGACCTTAGGTGAGGTTGCTGCTCATCGGTTTGTCTTTATACCCTCCAGCTTCATGCATCTTAAGAAATGTTCAATTTGTTGAGAGGTCCTAAGGAAATTTAACCAACATGTTTTTCTTCTGAATGTTGCCAGAATTTCAGCATTTCCTATGGGAATTTTTCTATCTATAATGATGTCTTTCAGATCCTTTTTTAAAGCCTTTTAAAAAAATTGCCTACATTTAGCATTTTTAGGATACTTCCAATTTTGCCGATTAAACTTTGCCAAATTAACTAATTTTGCCCATTGTCATCAAAAACTTGTTTAACTAAAATGTTGATAACAGTTCTAATTGGATGGTTTTTAACAGCTTATGAATATTTCTGTAGTGTCAGCATTTTAAGGAACGTTCATTTTATCTCTGTCCCGGCATCTGGCTGCTGCAGCTGGAGGTTAGAGCTGGGGCAGAGAAGAGGGACCTTCCAAGGCCAGAGGAACAGACTATATGTTAGTCAGTGCATGGCTCAGCCCAGGCCGTCAGCTCTAGAGAAAGAGAGACCAGGAGGCTCAAACAGGAGGAGACCGGGGTGTGGAGAGTGAGCCTGCAGGGCAGGGGGAGGATGAACTGAGGCAGAAAGAGTCAGGAGACTTCAGGTCCCTGGGTCCCTAGTTCCCCATAGTCTTCTTAACCCTCCCAGTATCATCACATTCAAAATGCTGTGGACTCTATAAATGATTTTTTTTTTTTTTTGCGGTACGCGGGCCTCTCACTGTTGTGGCCTCTCCCGTTGCGGAACACAGGCTCCGGACGCACAGGCTCAGCGGCCATGGCTCACGGGCCTAGCCGCTCCGCGGCATGTGGGATCTTCCCGGACCGGGGCACGAACCCGCGTCCCCTACATCGGCAGGCGGACTCTCAACCACTGCGCCACCAGGGAAGCCCACTATAAATGATTTTTTAGAAGGCCAATTAATGTGGTAAATTTGGCAAGTTGGTCTTCAGTGAATTGGGTTTCAGGTGGATTGACTTTCAGCATATGGGCTTTTGGCAAATTGTTTTCTGTGAATTAACCTAGAGCTAATATTAGTATGATTATGGGTCCTGGGGACAGAGAGACCTCTGGTTAGGAAGAAGAGAAGGAGAATGAGAGAATATTTTCCTGAAAAAAATTTTTATATTAGCTTTGCTCTTTCCTGCCTTCTTTCTCCCCTGGGGTTCATTCAGAACGGCATTATTTTTGTCTCCCTCCTCTCTTAATCAGAATTCTCTGTCTGTCACATAACTCAGCTAATTTATCGGGATTAAAAAATGTATGGAACTGGGGCTAGTACTCTACCAGTATATATGGATATAGGTGTACTGGCTGTTAAATGTTAAGTATTTTGGTAACGGTCCATAGCCACTTCTTCAGTCCCTTCAGTGTACTCCCTCACCCCACTGCTAGGGCCTCCTGGACCTCCTTGTTATCCTGCACAGCATGGGCCTCTAGGAGTCTGGTTCGTACCCCTGCTGTAGCTGTTGCCAAGTATTTAAATAACACCCTGCATGGAATTAATCCACACAAATGTATGAGTCACAATTCTTTACCCATCCTAGATATATTTACATTTTTAAAGCAGTTATTTATTAACCCAAATGAAGCTCAAATTGAAGTCCAACTCAAATGAAAAGAAATAATTCCACCACCACAAGGAAAGCCTAAGTGGCTATCCCTTCAGTAACCAGTCCCCCCTGGGAGTCCATCACCAGGGTGACTGTCTCAGATGCGATCCACTTTCTCGACCTTCTTCCTTTATTCTATGTTTGAATGTGCATGGCTTCTAAGTACTCTTGGTTTTGCAGTGTTTTGATTTTCCTACATTGGCTTCCATGGAGTGATAAAGTAGGGCATCTCCAGATGGAAGGAGAGAAAGGTATGAGCTGTATTATTCTATACTGTCATTTCCAAGTAACTACAGGCTGTTTCTGAATAAAATAGAATGAGTGGAGTATTCAAATAGGAAGCCTGCCTCTCTAATTTTCATTTTTTCCTGCCATCATCTCAGGGGTATCCCTTCTTTTAGCCATAGCTGTGGGAAATTGGCCCCTTCCGTTAACCTCTTTAGGACCTTTTCCGGTCCTCTTTTGGCCCATAATGGATAAGAGCCAGCAGCAGCATTTATGCAGCCATTTAAGTCCCTAGATCACTAGATGGCTTCTGAGGTCCCTTTCATTTATTTTATATATATATAAAATAATGTATCTGAAGAGAAACTTGGTGTGTAAGAGATTCATAGATAAGCAAAAGAAAGGACTCTAACCTAATATGGGTAACAAGTCCAGCTCCTGCGTAGGATAAATCTTCTTTCTACTTGGTTTCTCTTCTCCAAATCTCGCTGAGCCAGAGCTGCTTCCATTTCGTTACTTCAGACAGTAGTTCTCTTTCCATTTTGGAACAGATCTCTAGATATTTCCCAAATTTAGCCACACTGTGGTCTCTGCTTTCCCTCAGCAGTTGTTTTCATTTTGTAGGCTTTTAGTTCAGTTCTCTCCCGATTTTCCTTTCTTCTCACTAGCCTCTCCCTGGTTGTCTCATCTTCCTCTCCTTGTGGTAGTACTTACATCTTTGACCTGGCTCACACCCTGCCTTTTCTCTGTCATAATCATTCTTAAGTCCCCTGGTCTGCTGTCCTCAAGGCCACCTAGAACATTCTTCACCCAAAGCAAATTTACATTTGAAACACC
The DNA here is from genome assembly GCF_000442215.2 of Lipotes vexillifer. Lineage (NCBI taxonomy): Eukaryota > Metazoa > Chordata > Mammalia > Artiodactyla > Lipotidae > Lipotes > Lipotes vexillifer. The sequence goes on along the minus strand of NW_006790915.1, from coordinate 338,238 downwards.
CGTATTTGCATTAAAAATATGCAGGATGATTACTGGTCTTCTGAAAAAAAATTCTACGTAGTTGAAAATGAACTCTTTTTTTTTTTTAATTTATTTATTTTATTTATTTTTGACTGCATTGGGTCTTTGTTGCTGTGCGCAGGCTTTCTCTAGTGGCGAGCGGGGGCTACTCTTCATTGCAGTGCATGGGCTTCTCATTGAGGTGGCTTCTCTTGTTGTAGAGCACGGGCTCTAGGCACGTGGGCTTCAGTAGTTGTGGCATGTGGGCTCAGTAGTTGTGGCTCACGGGCTCTAGAGCACAGGCTCAGTAGTTGTGGCACATGGGCTTAGTTGCTCCATGGCATGTGGCGTCTTCCCAGAGCAGGGCTCGAACCCATGTCCGCTGCGTTGGCAGGCGGATTCTTAACCACTGCGCCACCAGGGAAGTCCCTGAAAATGAGAACTCTTAAGCACGCTGTGAAATTTAAAAATATGCCCCCAAAATTCAAAAACAATCTTTACATTTTTTATTAAATGCCAGCATTGTACAAAATGTTTGTTTTGTTTTGTGGTGGGCTAAGAAGTGCAAATAAGAAATTGTCTCATACATATAAAAAATAACCTTGTTTCCCACATATTGTCTACTTTAAAAAACGGTGAAAGCAAAAAGAAAGTTGGGGCTTCCCTGGTGGCGCAGTGCTTGAGAGTCCGCTTGCCGATGCAGGAGACGCGGGTTCGTGCCCCGTTTCGGGAAGATCCCACATGCCGCGGAGCGGCTGGGCCCGTGAGCCATGGCCACTGAGCCTGCGCGTCCGGAGCCTGTGCTCCGCAAATGGGAGAGGCCACCACAGTGAGAGGCCCGCATAACGCAAGGAAAAAAAAAAAAAAAAGAAAAGAAAGTTGACCACAGGAGCTCTATATTCATGAAGTATAAATCATTCTTATCCCAAATCTCTTGTTTCTCAGTATGCTAAAGCACTACTTTCTTGAAGGTAACACATCTTAAATTAGAATATTTATTTAATATGTATTTTAGAATTCAAACCATTATGTAAACATGATGTAATTAGTTTGCATAATTGCCTAATAATAAGAACAAGAGGGTAGCCTCATTGTTATGGATAGAGACATAAATATCTCTGTCACAGCTTACATCATATAGTGCTATTAGTAGGCATTTTTCTTGTTTACCTTTATGACTTCATTTCACCCAGTGAAAGTAATTAACATGTACTGAGTATTCCCCATAGCCACTGTGCCAAGCCCTTAACACTCATGACCTTAATTAACCTTCACAGCTACACCATTAGGCAGATACTGTTACCATGCCCCCACTAAAGCTCAGGAAGATTAAATTGCCTGCCCAAGTTCATACAGCCAGTAAGTAGCAGAATTGGGATTTGAACTCAGGCCTTTTTGCTGCAAAGTCTACCTTCATAACCTTGCCAAACTATACTGGATGCATTAGAGTTAGCCCATTGTGGATCAACAGTTATTTGTGGAATGAAAAGAACATTGAAACACTTCAGTTTGGTTAGCTAGTGTTTATGGGATGTTTACTACTGTTACCAGGGATGTTTACTACTGAACCAGGGTTTACTACTGAACCAGGGTTCTTGGCCTCCTTAATCAATAGAAATTGATCAGAGGCCAGACAAGAAATTCAGGCAAGGCTCTATTGGGGCCCCTGCTGCAGCATGGCGGGGAGCGGGAACAAGCAATAGCTTCCCTTGCTTGCTTGCTCGCTCAGGGGGAGTGAGCTGGATTCTTATGTGGGGTGGGGGTAGGGGTGTGTCCAGGGGTCAGGCCGGAGTGGGGGCTTAGATGGTCTGCCCACCCCTTCAGTGGTGTTTTGTGTAGGGAGCATGTGCAGTCGCTGCTTTTGCTCCCGACCCCCTGCTTTTGCTCCCGGCTCTTCAGAAGTGGCAGTTGGGCTTTTTGGTCTTTTTGCATCTCGGTGTCCATAATTTGCCCCAATTGCCATGCACACAGTTATTTTTAGTTTCTTATAGTTTCTTTGTATTTTGTTGCTGGAGGAAACGTTTGTTCAGGTGCAAGCATTGCGGCAAAGGGTCCCAGGTCCCATGTCCCAGCCTGTCTTACTATGTACAGGGTACATATGTCTTACTATGTACAGGATATTCAAAGATTATTCATTATATAAACAGTTATTAAGATTATTATGTATAACTCTTTCATGTTGCTGTACAGCAGAAACTAACACAACATTGTAGGGACTTCCCTGGTGGTCCAGTGGGTAAGACTCTGAGCTCCCAGTGCAGGGGGCCCAGGTTCGATCCCTGGTGGGGAAACTAGTTCCCACATGCATGCCTCAACTAAAGATCCCACATGTCACAACAAAGATCCCGCATGCCACAACTAAGAGCCGGCACAGCCAAGAGAAAGAAAGAATCATCTTTCCAAAAAAAAAAGAAAGGAAAGAAACTAACACAACATTGTAAGTCAACTATACTCCAATAAAAATTAATTTTTAAAAAGATTATATGAAATGCAAATCAAAACCACAAGGAGATACCACTTCACACCCACTAGCATGACTAAAATTAAAAAGACAGACAACATGTATTGGCACAGATGCAGAGAAATTAGAACATTTATACACTGCTGGCAGGAATGGAAAATGGTGCAGCCGTTTTGAAAAACAGCCTGACAGTTTCTTAAAATGTAAAAACACAGATTTAATGTATGACTCAGCAATTCTGTACTCCTAAGGGAGTTGGAAACATATATCCACATAAAACCTAGTACATAAATGTCATAGCAGCATGCCTCATAATAGCCAAAAAATTGAGAACAATCCAAATGTCCATCAGTTGATGAACGGATAAACAAAATATGGTATATATATATATATATCCATACAATGGAATATTATTCAGCCACAAAAAGGAGTGAAGTTCTGATGCATGCTGCAACATAGATGAATCCCGAAAACGTTATGCTAAGTGAAAGAAGACAGACACAAAAGGCCACATATTGTTTGGTTCCATTTATATTTAGTGGCCAGAATAGGCAAGTACATAGAGATATCAAGTAGATTAGTGGTTGCCAGGGGCTTGAGGGAGGGAGGGATGGGAAGAGGCTGCTTACTTGGTATGGGGTTTCTTTTTGAGGGTGATGGAAGTGTTTTACAATTAAACAGTGGTGATGGTTACATAATTATACTAAAAGGCCCTGAATTAGACACTTTAAAAGAGTGAATTTTATAGTATATAAATAGATTACATCTCACTAAAGCTGTTATTTTCTTTTTTTCTGTTTTTCTTTTTTCTTTTTTTTTTTGGCTGTACCACACTGCAAGCAGGATCTTAGTTCCCTGACCAGGGATCAGACCCGTGCCCCTTGCAGTGGAAGCACCAAGTCTTAACTACTGGACTGCCAGAGAAGTCCCTAAAGCTGTTATTTTAAAAAGACTATATGCTAGGTGCAAAGATAAGGAAAACAGCTAACTTTCTTTTGGAGCTTACTCTGTAACTGGGAGAGATGATCATAAGCGAATCATTTTAATGCAGTATAATAAATGTGAAAATAGAGATATATAACCAGGCTCTGGAAACATAGGATAGAATAAATAAATACTTGGGGCATGTGGGAAAGTTTCCCTTGAGAAACATCAGAGCTGGATTATGAAGAATGAGTTCAAAAGGAGTGGGTCCTGGTTCAGGCAGAGGGACCACCAAAAGCATGCCCCAAAGCCCAGTGATAGGAACAGATGTCCTGGGAATGGGAATTCCATGCAAATGTGTGAGTGCAGGGCACACTGAGAAGTGAGTTAAAGGAGAGGAAGCCTGAACCTTTGGCACCAATCAGATGGAGTGGAGCCCACGCATGCCATGCCAAGAAGTTGCACTGTATCCTAGGGAAATAGTGTAGTGTCATCAGAGGCTTTTAAGCAGGTAAATAGCATGGTCAGATTTCTGTTTTCTCAAGGTGCTCCTTGTGGCAGTGGGAAATGAATGGGAGGGAGAAGGGACAGAGGTTCTTGGAGGCAGTGGGATCTGGGGAATGGATTTCTTCTGCCCTCCCTCCCATCCAGTTTGAACCTGTGGTAAAGGGATTTTCTGTTTCCACTCCTCAGGGGTTTCTCAACCCCAGAGGAGGAGTTGTTAATCTAATTTTTTTCAGCCTGAGAACTTGGGCCACAGTTCAGGGCTAGTGCTTCACAGAGGCATGCTTCTCCTGTACTATGTCTCCACCGGAAGCAGGCCCTGTAGTCTTCTCTCTTCAATTTGGGGTGAGAAGTAGCAAGTCCTATCATGGCCTTGGGTTCTGGTTGGTTTCTTTAATATACCTTTTACCAAATTTTACTTGGGTGCTTTTAGGCACTTACAGGTTTATTACTAAAGCCAGTTCCTTTTTTTTTTTTTTTTTTTTTTTGTGTCTCGGCTGGCCCCCTCTTGTG
>NW_006790915.1:329233-333788 GCF_000442215.2 Lipotes vexillifer | reverse complement strand
TGTGGGATCTTCCTGGACCAGGGCACGAACCCGTGTCCCCTGCATCGGCAGGCGGACTCTCAACCACTGCGCCACCAGGGAAGCCCCAGCCAGTTCCTTTTTATTCATAAGGCTATTACTATATAAAAGTCTCCTTTGTCGGGGATCCCCAAACGGGGTATGGGGCACTAAACTCCACCCTAAACTCCTAACAGTGGTAGTGGGAATAGAGAGAGAAAAATTCCAGACATTTCAGAGGTAGAATCATCATAGTGAGGCCTGGGAGGTACCTGTCTAACAGCAGCAGGTACAGGAGGAGTAGAAGGGATTGAAGCAGGCATTTAAGGGAGATGCTGTAACCAGAAGCATGCCAGTAGGTAAGGGCAGGACAAATGGAAGCCATAGGAAGTGATCCAGTTTAGTCTAAAACTGGAGAATCCATAGCAGAGGACTTCATATTAATTTGGTAAACAGTGAAGAGCAAAGAGATTGTGATGGTAGAAGGTGAGCAGGCTTACGGGCAGAGTGAAGACCCTGCTCAGGCCCCCTGGAGTTTGAGGAGCCTCTGAACCACTCAGCTGATGTCTGTGAGGCATTTGGAGGTCAGGCCTAGAGCTTAGGAGAGAGATTATGGCGCATCGGTCCTGATGAATTTACCCGTCCGTCATGTTCTAGTGATCCGTGCACTGTGTTATATGTAATATTTTGCTGTGAATTCTAATTACCCTTATTGAGGTGGCTGTTCCCAAAGACATTTGCCTGCACTGCTTTTTTTTTTAATTGATTTATTTATTTTTGGCTGTGCTGGGTCTTCATTGCGGTGTGCGGGCTTCTCATTGCAGTAGCTTCTCTTGTCGCGGAGCACAGGCTCTAGGCGCACTAGGGCTTCAGTAGTTGTGGCATGCGGGCTCAGTAGTTGTGGTTCGTGGGCTCTAGAGCTCAGGCTCAGTAGTTGTAGCGCACGGGCTTAGTTGCTCTGCAGCATGTGAGATCTTCCCAGACCAGGGCTCGAACCTGTGTCCCCTACATTGGCAGGCAGATTTTTAACCACTGCACCACCAGGGAAGCCCAGCCTCACTGCTTTTGATGTCATCTTTAAAAATAAGTAATAACATTTTCTTTTTTACCACTTTGGTTTTTTAACCAGAGTGTTGTTTTATTTTGTTTGCTTTGTTTTCTCTATGCCCACAGAGAAGAACTTGTTGTGCCTAAGAGTGGATCACTGCCAAAATTTTATTTAATTAGTACACGGGGATGGACATTGTGTGAAATCTGAAAAAGTCATTTCTTTTTTAGGAGAATTTAAATTCATTTTTCAGTTAGATGATTGAAACCCTACTTTTGTCACTGTATATCCCCTGGCTTGTTTAAATGTTAGTGAAGCCTTTTTAGTTCCAGTTCCAATCAGCAGTCACCTGCCATTCAAGAGACCAGCAAGATGTCCCAATCACCCATTTGTAAACGGTGGTTTTGTTAATTCTTTGGGGAACAAGAGAGGAAAGACATGAGGCAGTACTGGTTTCTCCCAGAGCTGCCCTTTGATCAAAGTCTATTAAACCCAACATCAGTGCTCTTGGTGGCGTGTGCTACACTGGAATGGCACCAGGCTTTGAAGTGTTTTATTGTTTTTTATGAGTTTAACCAGATTTCCTTTTCGTCTCCTTCAGTTCTAATAACAGACTTTTAATCCTATCATCATGGCCAGGGGATTTGTCTCTAAAGAGCTGTTGTTTACCATGGTGCAAAACAGAGCAAATGTGTTAGGTCCCTGAACCTTTCAAATAAACATACGCATTTTGCCACCTTAAGCATTTTGCAGTTTTTATTCCCAGCACTTCTCACCAAAAGCAATATTTCTTCTTTTGCTTTTCAAAAACGGTATTGAACAAAAGACAGGAACACAGTAACTGAGTGTCAGCTGTATAACTGAGGGCAGGAATATGTTCTTCCATTTTCTACATTTCTTATTACACAGACATGTTGACTTAACTATATTTTCCCCAAAGCCTTGTGATAAAAATCACTCTAATCTTAGATTGCTCCTCTTATTTAGAAACACCTACTTTTAAGTTCCTTATTTATCACACACTAAAAGGGTCACTTAATACAGTTTCTTTACAAAGACAAACAGTCATGATGTATTGTAAGATTTATTGTAAGATAATTTACAAATATCTTGCTATCTTTAGTAATTTAACCAGCGGACCAACAGTTTCTTCTGACAAGGACAGCAGTAAGCTAAAAACAAAATCAGCTGGATGAATCTTCTTTGCCTCTTGTCTGAGGATGAAACTCAATTTTCATTAGTCCAGAGCTGCGGCACCGGAGATGATTTCAGTCAGCTCCTTGGTGATGACAGCTTGGCGGGTGTGAGCTGGATGGACAATTTCAGGGGTTTCTCAGGCTCACTGAAGGCCTCTTGTGAGAGGCCCATGGATCCCAAGTTAAGAACTCCTATTCAGTAAACCTTTTAACCCTTCTCTGTTCCCACCTAATGCATGTAATTATCGTCAGGATGTGTCCCAGAGATTTTCTCACCTATTTCTCTGTCAGTCATAGCCATTGAATGTCAGAGAAACCTAACCAACCAGCTTCCTGCCTGACTGCTCAGAGGCTTCAATCTAAAAGCATACAACTGATAATATAGACCAGGTTTCTAATTGATTATCTCAAAGGAAGTCTTTATTATTCCTGTTAGGCCTTATGCTTCTGCCAGCCCTGTGGCCAGGGCACTAACTCGTAAGGTCCACTACCTGTAACCACATTCATCATTGTGCAGTTTAGCCATCATAACATTAAAGTCTACTGATTAATCTTGTCCTCTCCTTTTTCTAAAATTATACCTCAAGTGTATCCTTTGGTTCCCAAAATTATATAAAATGATTCCCTTTCCACCCACGGCTCCTTTTCTGTATTTTATATTCTCCAGTCTCAGTTTATTTTTACCCAAGCAGCCATGATTTCAAAATTGCCCCCATACGGGCTACTCCCAGGCACTGTAAGTTAACCCTTGTTGTGGTGGAGGTATACATCAATTTCTGATTGCTGTCAGTCACTGCTAACCTTTACTCTCAACCTGCTTCTGATACATAATGGGAGTTTCTCAAATGCTAATTTCTAAAATTAGTCACTGCTTACATAGTAAATGAAGTTATTTTTTAAATGGCTTAATTAAATAGCTTAATTAAAGAGGTCAACTGTAAAAGCTGATATTTTAAGGCCCTGAGAATTTATTTTTTAAGATTTCTTAGGTTTTGGGGAGGGTTGTTTTTTTATAAACAAATCTGAAATAATCTTTTTAATTTTCAATTTTTGGTGGCGGGGAGATGGAGAGATTAAAACATCTTGGACAGCTGGAAACAAATCCTTTAAAATGTAGCATGGGACAAAAGATGCTGATGTTATTCAAACATTATTCAGCATAGGTGACAGTGGCCTGCTTTATATATTTTATTTATTTTACTTTTTGTATTCTTTGTTTTTGACATTTTATTCATTTATTTAGCCGTTTTACCTGTTCCTCTTTAAAAGCATATCTAGGAGAAGGGCCAGTTGAGGGAGTGGGGTAAGGCAGTAAATTGAAAATAAACATATTAACTGGAAGACTCCATTATCAATGGTGAAATCCTTAGCACCGTTCTCCTGATCAGTCCCCAGGTCACTGGTAGCCAGCATTGTATCCTTCCGGCAGGAGATTGAAGGACTCCTTTCTGGAGAAATTGACTGGACCAGAAAAAGACTATGGAGCCTGAAAGGGATCCCTGACAAACAGTCACTGATGACCTTTAGTGAGGTCCCCCACTTGGAATTTACAGTGGCATTTTAGTGTCTTATTCTTAAATGTGAATGGACAGTGAAGGCCACCAGGCTTGGGGGAAATCCTCTCATGGATGATGCAGAGACAAAAATAAGCATGCAAGACAAGAAAGGATACAGAAGAAGCAGAGATGGTGTAATGAGCTGAAGCAAACAAACAAAGAGCCTTTCATTGATATTCACAGAGAAGTAAAAGAAATTACTGCACCCAAGAAACAAGAACAAGGAAAGGGAAAAATCAGAGAACGAGGAAAAGCTCTTAGAAATTGAACTTGTAATATCAGAAAATAATAATCTGACAAGGATGGAAAGGAAGATAATGAGGAAATCACACAAAAAGTAAAACAAAGAGAAATGGAAAAGTGTACAAAAAAGTGAAGAGGATCAAATGATCAGTTCAGAAGATTTTGCCTAATAGGAATTCCAGAAAGAAAAGACAGAGACAAGAGAGGAAGAAAAAATAATATAAGAAAATCTCCCAGATCTGAAGGACATGGGTTTTTCTGATTGAAATGCTCCCTGAGTGCCTAGGATAATGAATGGAAACCAAAACACAGGCACACTAAAGCCACTACTCTCCTGGCTTTTCTACCCTTCTTACTGTTCCTTCTGTTCCCTTCCTCGGTATCTCTTCCTCCTCATTCCACCCTTAATGTCCCTCTGCTCATGTCCATGACTTTTACCTTTTCTTACTTCCTCCTCCCTTTGTTCATGACATCCAGGCCTCTGACTGTAACCACCTCTGTATGTCAGTGGTTCC
>NW_006790915.1:304050-329223 GCF_000442215.2 Lipotes vexillifer | reverse complement strand
CTTTCCCTTGAACTCTGGACCTGCTTCCTGGAACTCACCACCCTGGCACACACCAGTCCTCTCACATGTCTAAAAGTGAACTTTTATTTCCTTACCTCTTCTCTTTTTGCCTTCTAATGAGCCCATTTATCTTCCTATATTCCCTATTACAGTAACTAAAAATGTCATCCCTACAATGGAGTCCGAGTATCACTGTGGTCCCCTCCATCTTCTTCACCCCTCGTGTTCAATCAGTAGTATGTCCTACTTGATCTACTTGGTGATAAGCCCCGTGCATCCTAAGTTCCTAGGCAACCCTCCTATTCCTTCATTCTTATGTATGAGGTCATTGGAAATTTGAGGAGGAAATCTGTGGCATGAAAAATGTGAACAAAAATAAACTAATACAAAAATTGATCATAGAGATAACTTTTTAAAAACTAATTCGTAGCTTTAGATTTGAGATGATATTGCAAATATAAATAAAATCAGAATACTATAAAAAAAAAAAAAAGGAACAAGGAACAAGAAGGAACTTCTAGATATTAGAGGGAATTCCCAGTGGTTAGGACTCAGTGCTTTCCCTGCCGGGGCCTGGGGTTCAGTCCCTGGTCGGGGAACTAGGAATCCTGTAAGCCACGCACTGCAGCCAAAACAAACAAAAAACAAAACAAAAAAAGAGCACAGATGTTAAAAATATGACTGCCAAACTAAAATAATTTTATGGAAGGGTTGAAAGATAAAATAGAGCTAAACACCAAGAGTTTAGAGGGTAAAAAGACAAAAAAAAGGAAAATATGAGAACAAAAGATGGCATAAATATCTAGGTTCAACATGCTGCTAACAGGAATTCCAGAAAAAGATAAAAGAAAAAATGAAGAGGAAGAAACTATCAAAGAAGAATAGAAATTTCTAAGAACTAAAGATGATCAATACTATACAAAATTAATAAGGTATTCAGGGTGCTGGGCAGAAAGTATATAGATATAGATGACACAGATAGAGATATATAGACATTGATCATTGTGAAATTTTAGAATACCAGGGATAAAAAGGCCCCAGAAGCCTCTAAAATGAAGAAAGAGTTTGCAGCCTACAAAGGAACATTGTCAGTATCATCAGATGTTGGAAGAAATAGAGCAATGTCTTTAAAGATTTTGAAGAATTGTATGCCCAACAAAACTACTAAGAGTTAGGGCAAAATCAGGTCATTCATTTCCAGACATGTACGGGGACTCAGAAAGTTAACCTGTCTTGTAAAATCATTGTGGTTTAACTAGAAATAGCCAGTAGAATTTGTTCACATTTGCTGAACATTTGCCAATATTTTCAAAATTCTATAAGCTCTCTTTGCAGTCCTGTTACATGGAATAGAACATTCTCTTTAGATACATAACTCTCTTTGTATCCTTGTTACTTTTTTAACACCAAACTCCATTAGTCTGATAATCTCTCTGCTTTCCTCCACCCTTTCTTAGAATTTCCCTTGTGCATTGTTTTAAAAATCTTGTTTTATTGATTTCATTCTTTATATTTTAATCTAAATTCTGTAACTTCCACAACTTATTAGATAACTTTTTAATAGTATATGAGAATATATAAATAACAGTCATACAAAATCAAAGTTGGACATTATTGGGGGGGTGGGACTTTTTTTCCATTTTAATTTTACCAGTATGGGAACAACATAAATATTCCTTCTTCTTTTCTTACCTTTTTAACCTTTTTTGAAATTAAAAAATTTGTGATTATATATAATCGTAAAATTTGCCATCTTAACCATTTTTAGTGTATGATTCAGTGACACTAATTACATTCACAATGTTGTGCAACCATCACCACTATTTTCAAAACTTTTTTATTACCCCAAACAGAGACTCTGTAACCATTTAGCAATAACTCCCTGTTTCCCTTTCTCACAGCTCCCGGTAACCACTAATCCTTCTGTCTCCATTAATTGGCTAAATCTTTCTTATGCAACACTACTAAGAAAGAAAGATAAGATTTATTATGTAAACTATCGCTTTGCAATATTTGGATGTCATTATCTATAGTGTCTGTCTCCGTAATCTATTGTGGCATAACAAATTACCCTAAAACTTAGTGCCTTAAAACTACAATAGTTATGTATTATTTCTCATGGTTTCTGTGGATAAGGAATTCAACCAGGGTACAATGGAGACATATCTGCTCCATGAGGACTGGGTCCTTTGCTGGAAGATCCCAAGACTGGGAGCAGGAAACATCTGAAAGCCTCTTCACTCCCATGTCTGATACTGGATGCTGGCTGTCACCTAGGGGCCTACATGGGGCTGTCAGGTTGAATAACCATACATGGTTTCTCCATGTGGCCTGGGCTTCCCCACAACATGCTGGCTATGTTTCAAAGGCTAGTGTCCCTCCCAAAAGATATAGAGAAGAAGAGAGAGACAGAGTGCCAGCAGCCACGTTAGCTTCTAGAACCTAGCCTCAAAAATCACACAGTGATACTTTCACTGCATTCTGCTGGTTGAGACTGATACAAAGGTCCACCCAGGTTTACGGGAGAGGAACACAGACCCCACCTCTAAATGTAGGTGTGTCAATGTCACAAGTACACGAAATGGGATAAGAATTGGTATGACCATTTTTGGAAATGCAGTCTGGCACAGTGTGTGTCCACCATGGTACCCAATTCAGGCCTTAGCAGGACTGCTCTAAAATTAACTCCTTTAATTTACCTTAACTGCTGGCTAATCATTTGTGGAGATGGGTATCCTCCTTTCTCTAGGAGATTGAGATTTACACATTGAAAAGATGATGAAAAACATGAGACAGTGAAGTTGCTTTTCTTAGAAAAGAGAGATATATTTCTTAAAAAGATAATTATTAAACTGTGTCTATTAAAGAAGCTGTTCTAATTGATATCTTTAATGCTATTTGAAAAATACTCCCTGGTCAGGAAAGTATTTTAATATGAAAAACATATTGTTTATGAACATTGTTCATGTTTATAGTTTGGTCATGAAAACATTTTTCTGGGTCTTGATTGACTTGAAATTTTTAAACACACAGTTGCCTCCTTTCCTTGACATACATCTAGAGCAGCTAGTTTATAAAGTATATTTTTATTATATATTTATATTATATAAAGTGTATTTTATTATATATTTATATATTTTTATTATATAACTCTTATAGCCAAGTTACCTAACTTCTCTAAAGCTTTAGTGTCCTCATCTGAAATATGGGAAGAGCTGGCATGAGGATTAAATGAGTTGATTTATGTAAAGTACTTGGCACATTGCAAGTGCTAAAAAAAGTTAGACACAGAAAGTATATGGAGGTGTTAGTGGTATTCTACATGTATGGATATATGAAGAGTCATTGCATGATTGAATTCATTTCCAACAAGGGATTCAAAAGATAAAGGAATGTGGCTAATGAAAAGAGTTTGTTAACCTGTTTCATTTAGGAAGAACATACTCAATAGCCTCTTAATTTAATACCTTTATTTTTCCTAGTTTGAAAAAGAAAAACAGCATGATATTCGATCATTCTTTTTACCAAACCCTAAGAAGAGACAGTTGGTGACCTCCTGTGATGAATCAAGGGTATTCCAGGAGAAAAATACTGTAGTACCTGCAGACCTTGGAAAAACAGCTACAAGAGATTATGAAAGTGATCTTGAACCTGAAGCTAAAAAAATGAAATCAGTCACCACCGATGACTGCTGCAGTCCCCTGGAGGAGAAACCATCCCAGCCCGGGCAGACCAAAGCTCCGCTCATGGACAGGGTCTGTGAGGCCAAGGCCCAGGCCACCACTCCACCCCTTCCTGGTGAGGGCTGGCAGTGTGCTCTCTGCACCTATATTAATAACTCAGTGTTACCTTGCTGTGAAATGTGTGAGAATCCTCAGGGCAGTGCTGGTGAGTACACAGAGGGCAACCATGAGGGGGGCTGGCAGTGGTGTCCTCAGATAACCTGTGCTTTTAGAGACAACTGCTATCATCAGAGATCTGTGTGACTGGGTACCAACTTTAGCTTTTAAGCTGGAGGAAGAACTTCACATAGTGAAGACTGTGAATTTATCCCCTTGTGGAATGTGAAAATCTCCCAGTTCTGTCAAGAATGTATATCCCCCAGCGTCTGTGACATGGCATTAATTTGGCACAAATGGACATTTCTGATTAATGCCAACAGGATGTGAATTCAGTGGGCAGGAATAGAAGCTCTGTTGCTATGGCAGCAAATATGCCTTATAGTCATAGACCTGCTGTTTTCTTTCTTTTGTAGATAATACTCGTTTTTAAATAAATTACAGATTATTATTTTTAATAGCAAAATGAATCCAGCATAGCTTCATTGCCTAGTAAAATATTCATTGTGCCAATGTTTCTTCCATGACAAATCATAAAAATTCCTCTATAGATCTTCTTTTAAAAAGCAATTTCATGTCTATTTTATGAATTTATTCTTTTCTAAAACATGCTATTTAAAACTAGAAATCATAAACATACCTCAGTATATTTTTCTAGCATGATATGCCATTTTCTGTTGTTTTATTTTTGAAATGATTATTAACAACTGTGGTTGTCTTAAGAAAAGATCATTAGTATTCCTTTTGTTTCCAATTTTAGAGACCATTTTTATGGCAACTGAAAATGCCAAGTGGACCGTTTTGGAAACTGGAAAAAATCATAAATAAAATAAAATTTTATCAACTGTAATAATTATACACGTCCACTTTTCCATCTTATGTGAAGTCTTCTGAGCATTGACATTAACGAAGACTCAGCAAAGATAGAAGCTCTGATGCTCCAGTTCCTTCCTGCTTTCCTTGCTCTCCTCTGCCTTAGTGTTGATGTGAAAGAAAATGTAATCAGTAGCTGAGTCTTTCCTCCTTCAATTCTGGGTGTTCCTACCAAAACTGACAAGTCTGCCATCTGGGTGGTTATATTTGTAATGTGGACACCTGTTGTCTATGAACTAAAGTGGAGCCACAAGCTTATTCCATATAATATCTCCCACAATTTGCATTATCTCATTCAATTTCCAACTGCTACAGGCAATAAAAATAAAATACCTCGTGACTACAAAATAATATCAGTTCACATGAAGTCTATAAATTGAGTGACTGAGCAATAAAAATCATAGTTTAATAGGGTTTTTTCTTTTTTTTTTAATTGTTGGCTGAGTTGGGTCTTTGTTGCTGAACGTGCAGGTGTTCTCTAGTTGCGGCGAGCGGGGGCTACTCTTCCTTGTGGTGTGTGGGCTTCTCATTGCGGTGGCTTCTCTTGTTGCGGAGCACGGGCTCTAGGCATGCGGACTTCAGTAGTTGAGGCTCACGGGCTCTAGAGCACAGGCTCAGTAGTTGTGGTGCACGGGCTTAGTTGCTCCACGGCATGTGGGATCTTCCCGGACCAGGGCTCAAACCTGTGTCCCCTGCATTGGCAGGCGGACTCTTAACCGCTGCACCACCAGGGAAGCCCTAATAGGGTTTTATAGTTCTGATTTTTCTCTGTGGTACCAAGAGCAGCAATGAAGATTTCTAGAACCATTATTTAATAAGCAAACTGTCAAGCAGTCTAAGAAGAACAAAACACCTTTTGTGAATATGAAACAGTCTGATTAAGAGCAATACATATTCTTTCTTTTTTTTTTAAATAAATAAATTTATTTATTTATTTATTTTTGGCTGCATTGGATCTCCGTTGCTGTGCACCGAATTTCTCTATTTGCAGCGAGCAGGGGCTACTCTTCGTTATGGTGCGCGGGCTTCTCATTGCGGTGGCTTCTCTTGTTGCAGAGCATGGGCAATAGGCGCGCAGGCTTCAGTAGTTGTGGCACACAGGCTCAGTAGTTGTGGCGCACGGGGCTTAGTTCCTCCGCAGCATGTGGGATCTTCCCGGACCAGGGCTCAAACCTGTGTCCCCTGCATTGGCAGGGAGATTGTTTTTTTTTTTTTTTTTTTTTTTTTTTTTTTCTTGCGTTATGCGGGCCTCTCACTGTTGTGGCCTCTCCCATTTGCGGAGCACAGGCTCCGGACGCGCAGGCTCAGTGGCCATGGCTCACGGGCCCAGCCGCTCCGCGGCATGTGGGATCTTCCCGAAACGGGGCACGAACCCGCGTCTCCTGCATCGGCAGGCGGACTCTCAACCACTGCGCCACCAGGGAAGCCCAGCAGGCAGATTCTTAACCATTGTGTCACCAGGGAAGTCCCCAAGAACAATACATATTCTAAGTAACGGTGATATTACTGTGTATGATAGTTACAATTATTAGAGTAATACTACTACAGTTTGACATAATGATTTCCAACCTTGATGTGGATGCATCCCAAAAGCGTTAAAAAACAGAATTAATTCTAATCCATCTACATTTTAGTTTAGTTTATTATTTTAAACTTTTTATTTTATATTGGAGTATAATTGGTTAACAATGTTGTGTCAGTTTCAGGTGTATGACAGAGTGATTCAGTTATACATATACATGTATCCATTCTTTTTCAAATTCTTTTCCCAATTGGGTTGTTACATAATCTTGAGCAGAGTTCCCTGTGCTGTACAGTAGGTCCTTGTTGGTTATCCATTTTAAATATAGCAGTGTGTAGATGTCTATCCCAAGCTCCCTAACTATCCCTCCCCCCACCCATAATTCATCCAAATTTTTAAATCAATACCTGCCATATAACAGTTTGAGGAAACAGTGGAATTCAGAACATTAAAGGAGCAATATTAGGATACAGGACTGGAAAGTCCTATAAAGGTTGCTAACGCAGTCTCTAGTATGTTAGATAAAATTTGGTATAATATACATTGAACACTAGTATTGTGCTTTGTTCTTAACAGCTAATGCTTATACTCAGCATCTTATAGCTCATACGCTCAGATTGGATGTATCTTGAATTCCAGACTGGATGTATCTAGTGGCCTATGTAACATCTCCACCTGGATGTCCAAATGGGTACCTCAAGCTTAACTTGTCCAAAATGGAATTCTTGATTCACCACCACCACATCTAACACTAAATCTTCTCTGCCCCCATCTTCCCCACATCGTGTTAAAAACCTAGAGGCAGGGGCTTCCCTGGTGGCGCAGTGGTTGAGAGTCCGCCTGCCAATGCAGGGGACACGGGCTCATGCCCCGGTCCGGGAAGATCCCACATGCCGCGGAGCGGCTGGGCCCGTGAGCCATGGCCACTGAGCCTGCGCGTCCGGAGCCTGTGCCCCGCAACGGGAGAGGCCACAACAATGAGAGGCCCGCGGACAGCAAAAAAAAAAAAAAAAAAAAAAAAAAAACCTAGAGGCAGCATCTTTGATTCTTCCCTCTCCTACCACTTCATGAAGTTCTGCTAGTATAACCTCTACAATATATCTTGATTCCAGCCACTTCATCTTCACTGCTACCATCCCGCAGGAAGCCACCATCATCTCTCTCTCAGGACCTCAGAAGCCTCCCTGAGGCTGGTCCTTCTCTACACAGCAGAGTGATCCTTTATAAACTCAGATCATTACATTCCTTTGCTTAAAACCCTTTGATGGCTTCCAGTTACACTAAGAATCTAATCTAAGAATACAGGCCCCCTGGGGCCAGGCTTCCTAGTTTCCTGAGCAGCTCTCAGCTCAAAAGGGCCTGCTGACTTTTCTCCTCCTACCCCATCCCCTTACTTACTCTCTTTATCTGAAAAGATCCTAATTGTTTACCTGTTTATTTCTGCCCCTTGGAATGGAATCCCCAGGAAGCAGGGAAATTTCTGTCTTGTCTTCTACCCTGCCTCTCCAGCACCTAGAGTAGTACTTGGTATTTAGTGACTCCCGATGCATGTTTTGAAAGAAAGAACAAACATCGTTGACTTTGTTTCTTTTTATAAAACCTAGCTGTGACTTTTTTTAACTCTACTTTCTATATTGGGCTTAGAGTACATAATGACTTTACCTAAATGTAAGTGTAAATTATTTCTTTGATTTTAATAAATTAATTTGTTTATTTGTTGTACAAATTTGTTCTACAAATAGATAGCCTCCACCACACCCAGTATAAAAATAGAAACGAGAAAGATGATTCTCAGAAAGACGCCTCCGAAAAAATACGGAATAGTTCTGATGGGGAAAAACAAGTCCTTGCACATTCAGCACCTGAACCGTTAGCTGAGAGCCAGGAAGACGTTTCAAAAGCTGAGAGTGAGAACAGACTCACACCCCAGCCACATGATGGTAAGTCTTGCTTCCATTTTCAGGATCCAAATAGTAACCATATATGTAGACACATAATACTGTTAGTAGACTTGCGATTACTACCTTGTTCCAGGTTCCTTGTATTCCCTTTTGTATTAAAAATACCACCTACTTGTAACTACATACATAAGCACCAGATGGCTGGAAGAGCAGAGCTGCTGACATTCAGATGTTACACAGAGAGCTAAACATATACGTGGCCGCATGTACTATCTCAGGCCTGTTGCCCGGCCTCCACCGAGCCTGGCCCATTCTCCTGGTGAGAGGGTGGTTTTAATGTTTGGGGGTTCCTTTGGACCATGTGGATTGTTGTAAGATTGACAGATTATTAACAGGTCATTAACCCTTCACACATGAATTTCTTTTAAATGGCTACAATTAATTGGCATATTTTATATTTAGGGTTTTGAGGGTTTGTTTTTTTTTAATAATTTCAAGACTGTGTGAATCATGACTGTGTTTGGAACCAGCCATGTAGTGTCTCAAATTTATTTACTTTTTTGTTGTTTCTATTCATCATTTATAGTTGTGATGGTTGGCAAATACCAGCCTATATGTCATACATCACTCTTTATGCGCCAACTGGCAAAAGATTGTGAGTACTTTTGGGTTATTTTCTTTGTTACTCAGTTGGTGACCATGGTAACCCACAGGTTGATGTTCTCATTATAACAACCCCAAAATGGTTGGGATGGACTGTCAGTTTTTCTTTTAAGGTAGTTGCTGTTAAACATAGATAATTTAGAGTTGGATTCATAGCTCTAAAATGAACTGTTCGTTTAAGTATTTCTGAGCTCAGGGCATCCCTCCTTTCTTCTTTACTCAGCTTTCCTTTCCTCTCATTCCTCAAGGTCTTCCCCAAACTATCTTACAATGGATCCTGTTTAGATCTGTTAATTTTAACGGCCTTTAAGTAGACAATGTAGACTCAGATTCTTTGTCTCTAGTTTCCTTGTTCTTGCTGTGACAGTCCCTCCAGTGCTGATGAAGCTGTTGCTCTAGGATAGCGTACTGCTCAGTTAACTAAACATCAGATCCAGAATCAGCAACTGGCAATTGTCATCAGCTGGGCCATGAGTCTCTCCATCTATGGCAGGGAAATACTGGTGTATTAGTTACAAATTGGTCCCTTGATGAAGATATATGTTAGCTTTACTTACACATACTTTTCAAAAATCACTAGACTTTTATTTATTTATTTATTTATTTACCGGAGTATACTTGCTTCATAATACTGTGTTAATTTCTGCTGTGCAGCAAAGTGAATCAGCCACACGTGTACATATATCCCCTCTTCCTTGGGTTTCCTTCCCATTCAGGTCACCACAGAGCATTGGGTACAGTTCCCTGTGATATGCAGTCTGTTTTCATTAGTTATCTTTTTTTTTTTTTTTTCCGCGGTACGCGGGCCTCTCACTGTTGTGGCCTCTCCCATTAACGGAGCACAGGCTCCGGACGCACAGGCTCAGCGGCCATGGCTCACGGGCCTAACCGCTCCGCGGCATGTGGGATCTTCCCAGACTGGGGCACGAACCCGTGTCTGCTAGCATCGGCAGGCGGACTCTCAACCACTGCACCACCAGGGAAGCCCCATTAGTTATCTCTTTTATACATAGTAGTGTACGTATGTCAATCCCAATTTCCCAATCCACCCTACCCCCCTTTTCCCCCTTGGTATCCAAAAATCACTAAACTTTTAAAAATTCTATTCTGCTAGTGAAACTTGCATTGACCTCATCCAGTAGACAATGCCAGCATTTCCCCCATACCTGTTCCCTCTTCTCTCTCTTTTTTTTTTTTTTTTAACTTCTCAAATCACTGGGCTGAGACCGCCACAAAAGCGATATGCTTCACGTCTACTCACTAACATGAATTTCCTTGAAAAACAGAAGGAAGGCAGAGAAGGCACATTATAGTAAAATGCTCCTTCTATCCACATGTGCTCTTTTAGAACCAGAGTGGTATATACCACACTGGAACTGTAGTTTCGTTCTAACTGGAATTCTAGGGGTCTGGAAGGATGGCTGTATCTTCAAAAGATGCATTATCTGTAGTTTCAAACCATTAAATTATACTTCATGAAAACAATGAAAAGAAAAATATGTCCCCTAATGTAGCTACTAGCTACCAAGAATATCAACTGACTTGGAGTTGTTCTCATAATGCTTTTTATCAAAGAATGACTTCTGATCTTTAAGCATTAATGCATTAACCGTAGTTCTTCAAATCTGGAAACACAGTGATTATGAGATGCACTTACTTTATGTACATTAAAAAAGAAAAAAACTCTGTCAATTAAACTACAACACAATAAATTAATGATAGCCCAGACCAGATCATAAGACCCTCTGTTGCTTTGACATCACTTTCATTTGTTCTGAGGGATCTGGCAGTTTCTCCTGCCTTCCCTTGCCTTGCTTGGCATGTAATAGACAACCCTTTTGCACATTTCAGTATTCAAATATAAAACATCTTTCTCTGTTTGCAGTGATCTCCCTTTCTTAGGTCCCATGAAGCACTTGGTTATTCCTTGGCAAGAATAAGAAATTTTTCAGTGAGAAATTCTGGTTATTCCTCTGGTGATACATATTTGCTTCTTTAATAACAAATTTGTGCTCTTCTGCTCTGTGTCCAAGTTTTTCGTATACATGATAACTTTTCATTTCAATCCCAAACCATAGTGAAACATTTTGAAGACATTTTAAAGGTAATTAAACTTAATGCTCAGTAACAACAATGTTTGTATCTCAAGTGTAGTGTCAAAGTGACAACGATATTGTAGTTATGACTAAGCTTATGCTCAGGCAGTGACAGCTACCTCACAACTGCCACCTGGCCAACCATGGTTGTAAAATGCCACGATTATTGACTATAAGACATGCCAATTTCAGAGATGTTAAAGTGTGGAAAAAATGTACATTTTGAATTTATGAAATATGGGAATAATCCACAATCCAAGTTTGTAAAGTGACTGATGCCTTGATTAGAAAAATTAAAATAGATGACATTGCTAAATAGAATCTCAAACAAATCATAGACTTCTAGATCTGGAAAAATACCTTAAAAGGTCACTGAGGAACTATGGCAGAGGTTAAGAGCACAGGCTCTGGAGCCAGATTACTGGTCTCTTACTAGTGGCCTTGGGCAGATTAATGTTGCCTCAGTTTCCTCCTCTGTAAAATGCACTACTTAATTTCTGAGAGGTGTTAATATATGTACTTGGAACAGTACCTGGCACATTTTAAGTGCTTGATAAGTGCTAACTGTAATAATTATTTAGATCTGCTTGAATAACCCTATTTCTCTTGCAGAATATATTGGTCAGTAGGACTGAGAAAGGAAAAATAAAGAGGGATTATCAGAAAGGAGGCTTCTCCACTCATCTCCTTTTGTGAATGTGAGGCACCAGGCCATAGGCCATCAGTCATTTAGGTGGCCCTCGACATAACTGTATTGCTGCTGATAATCAAAATGGTGCTCATTCAGTCTTAACTTAAACCCTCTCTAGCAACAGGAATAGATTCTAGAAGCCTTCAAGATCGATAAGGACTCTTGGGGGGCAGGAAACTCTCCCTTATGCCTGACTCTTATCTCTTTAGCGAATGCTGAATTTCTTTTTTTCTTGTTGAGTCATTAGCAACAGTTCAAAGCAACTGGTTACCACATAAGCCAATATGCTCTTAGATGGCCTACCATGTTTTATTTCACACCCGACACATGTACTTTGTCAAATATGTTGATATATTTGTTATAGCCATTTTATCATCCTGACCCACAGAAGATTAGAATAAGCTGTTTTGGACAGAGGGCAGATTCACCTTCAGGTTCTTTTTTATCTTGTTTATTAGAACAGTTGAAGAGTACGGACACTTTGCCAGTGTGTGATACCTTAATGTTTTGTGCGAGTAAGAACACTGACCGGATTCACGTCTATACTAAGGTAAGCATCATGTGGATTCTGGAAACAAACAAAAGGCTTCCTTTTTTCATGTTTCAGTGGACATAATTAATTTTATTAGCAATGAGATAGGCATTGAGTTCTTTTCCTCCTTAAAGCTAATTTTCAAATTCCTCTGTTAAATCTAAAGGCAATGAGAGGTAAACAGCATAGTAGTTAAGAGTGTAGACTTCAGGGCCAGGGTGCCTCAGTTCACATCTGTCACTAACTGTGGAATCTTGGACACAGTACTCAACTGCTCTGTGCCTCAGTCTCCTCAACTGTAAAATATGGAGGAGTTGTTGCCAGGACAAAATAAGCTAATTCCTGTAGGGCACTTAGCGCAGTGCCTGGCCGTCATGAGCTCTCACTCAGAGTTGGCTCCTGCACTGATCCTGCAGCTACAGCAGCAGTAGCGTCTGTACAGAAGCCTAAGCCTGCCCATCCGTGTGGAGTAAACCCTAGGAAGCTTTAATAATATGATTGCTCCGATTCCCGCCGTAGCCCGGGTTAGCAGCCCTCAGACTTTTCAGGACCTCCCTGCACTCCTAAAATTTGTTGAGGACCCAAAGAGCTTTTGTCTATGTGGGTTATATCTGTTGATATTTACTGTTTGAAATTAAAATGGAAACACTTGAAAATACTCGTTTAAGAGTAAGTCCATTGCATATTTATAGAAGAAGCATATTTTTATGAAAACTAATTATATCTGCCAAAACAAGAACAGAGTTCAGTGAAGAAAGTGGCATTGTTTTACAGTTTTAGCAATTTCCTCTGAAGTCTCAGGAGAAGACAGTGGGATTCTCAGATCTGCCTATGCATGGGAAACTTCACTGTACATTCATAAGAGAATGAGAGTGAAAAAGGCCAATGATGTTGTACTATTATTATAAAACTCTTGTGACTCTCTGGATCTTCTGAAAGGGTCTTGCAGACCATGTGAGAATCTTTGGTCGAGATTAACTAGTGTGAGTGTTTGAGAGAA
Organism: Lipotes vexillifer; assembly: GCF_000442215.2. Taxonomy (NCBI): domain Eukaryota; kingdom Metazoa; phylum Chordata; class Mammalia; order Artiodactyla; family Lipotidae; genus Lipotes; species Lipotes vexillifer. The sequence goes on along the minus strand of NW_006790915.1, from coordinate 316,106 downwards.
AAAATTGCTAAGATTATGAACACTTTTGTTTGTTCTACAGTTTCAAACCTCTAATCTTCATAAGTATCATAAAATAGTATTTGTGCGTTTTTAAACTCATGGGTCACCCTATTGAAAGAATGCCTTTTTGTTCTTGTTTTGTTTTGTTTTGTTTTTTGGCCGTACCACACGGCATGCGGAATCTTAGTTCCCCGACCAGGGCTAGAACCCTCACCCATCCTGTCCTCCACAGTGGAAATGTGGAGCCCTAACCACTGGACCACCAGGGAATTCTCAGAATGCCTTTTTAAAGATAACTTAGGTTGGAGCTGCCCAAACTCAGTTATGGGTTTTCTGCCAAACCAAATATTACATACAGATAGATGGTGTACCACGTAATAATCTTCAGTTCTAACTGAATATTAGAAGATACTGCCAGAAGATTAGAGATGGTTAGGATCGTGAATACCAGAAGCCCCAGGCAGCCTCCACTGTGGGACCACCACCAAGAGCGATACTGAGAATGAAGACAGGACACATTCCCCTTAAAGGCTTGGACCTTGGTCCACCATGTGGAACCTCTAGACTCGCGGAGCACCAAGGACCCCTCTGCTCACCTAGAGACAGGTCTAAGTGCCTGTGCTTCCTTGTCCCCTCATATGGGGAGTTCCAGGCTGTGCTTCTCAGACCATCATGTGTACACGATCTGAGAATAACAGAGAACGGATCCGCCAGGGCCTGCAAGGTCCAGAAGCCGGAAGGCGGACCCCAGGCAGATCACATACAGGAATTCAGGAGCCCTTAAACTTTTTACTCTCAGTGAAGCCTCTGCATCCTGGATTATCTGATCAGGGTGTTTCCCCCTTGGAGACCGGAGAGAAACTGCAAACTCCTGGTAGAGAGTGGAGTGTGCCCACCGCTGGGCAAATACCGTGGCCTCCCTGACCCACATTCTGGCTCAAATGCCCCGCCTGTGCACTAGTCTCAAGTGCATTTTTATGACTCTTCTAAATATTTACATGTCCCCTTGCCATGAAATTTGTTGTTCAATCAGTTTTCTAAACCTGAGACACTAAGCAGATGAAATGTCAACAGGGATTTTCACAGCTACAGGAGAGTTCGGATGAAAGCTTTCCTTTTTACCTTAGGAGATCTGAAATAAAATCTAGAAACAGAAATTTGGATAAAAATCCTAGTTCAGTGCCTAAAAGAGCACCCTTTAAAAGGAAGAGCAGTAACAGATGTTTAGCATCTTATGTCAGGTTAATAGTATACCTCTAAAGAACTGTTCATTTCAGCCAGAATCCCGTGTCTAATGCAGAGTTCAGAGTAACGATTACATATCTAAACTTTTAATCACTATGTAAGTACTTTTTGTATGTTTTTTTCCCCAAAGTGATGTGGGAACTGTAACATTACCTTTTGGCTGAGAGAATTCTATAGAATGTGGGTTCAGCTATTGTTTATACAGTAGATTTCCATATACAAAGATTCTTCTTTCCCTTTGTAAAAGAAATACTTCATGTTTAAACCTGGTATTTGACTGACCACACCCCTCTGCATGGGATCATTTACCCTTAAGATTGAATGCAGTGAGGACACCCAGAGGGCGTGAGAGCCTGGACCCCCTCCTCCACTCAGCGTTCTTTCAGGGGAGCTGTGTGGGTGGAATCTTGTCTAGAATGAGCCGCCTCGGTTTATCTTTTAGGAGACTGGGCATGCGATGCCATAATAGAATTCTTTACTTTTAAAGTACTATTAGTGCCTACAGACGAAATGTATTAATAATGCCTTCCTAATCTATAATCAGGATGGAAACCAGATGAACTGTAATTTCATTCCTTTGGATATAAAATTAGACCTTTGGGAAGATTTACCAGCAAGCTTTCAGCTGAAACAAAATCGCTCCCTGGTAAGAATAGTCCTGCGCGTTTGTTCTAAATGAAAATTTGTTGAGTAATTTTAATGACCTTTTTTGAGTTTAATAAAAGCAGAGCACTTCGTGGCCTGTTGCAAAGTCAGATCACTGGTTGCATTTTAATCAGTTCAGGCAGTACCTATGAATTACCCCGGTGCTAAGAATAAACATGAAATCTGTTTCCTTGGCAAATGATCACACCTAGGTTTGCTGTTTCTGTGTATAGAATCATCCTCACATCATTTAATTTCTCATTCACAGGATTAGCAACTGTGATGTTTGTATCTGACAGAATCACCTTTTATCTTTGTAGATTAAGTTCTAACACTGACAAGCTCTGAAAGCAGGGATAATACCCCGTGGGGTGACTCCATTCGTTGCTGCAAGCATATGTGTGCAGCCGCAGGCCACATACCTGTTGGGGAGGCCTTAGTTCTCCTCTGTGGCTGATTTATCTTCACTGCTAAGAAGGGTCAGCATCGCAGGGGCTGAGCCAGCATGCAGTGTACCACTTTTTACAAGAAAATAGTGATTATGTTTTTGCCCTTTGAGCGGAAATGAAACATTGCCCTTGGTTGGCTGCACCTGTCTCAAAGGAAAAGGTAGCCATGAGCTATTTTCTTTGGTATCATGTAATCTTGATTCTCAGCTTGCCAGAAAATAGCCAATTACCTATAACTGATCAATAAGTAAGAGTAATGGTAACCTAATAAAATGTGCCAGATTTATTATTGATGGCTTCTTTCCTGTGAGAATTTAGGTAGTCAGGTACAAGCGATGCTCAGATGTTGCACGGTGACTGTCACCACCACAAGACCCACTGTCCCCAAGACCAGTTTTGCCTCGGCCACTGGTGGGGTGTGTCCTTCCAACAGCCAGACCACTTTTGGTCTCTATGTGCATTAAAGATATAGGCTGAGTGTCCTGAAGGGTGGCTTTAGAGAGTCTATTGCTTAAACGAGACCTATGCAGAACTGGCCATAGATAGTTCACAATAAAGATAGGAAAACTGCATCAAATTGAAGAAAGCCTTAAACTGTGAAACTCAAAGCCTATTTTGGGGATATAATAAAACATCAGTTTTCAGATGTTATAAGTAGCCTCACTTTCAAAGGAAGATGCCTGGCGAGCTGTACACTCTTTTCATTATCTCATTTTCTGCCAGATTTTGAGGTTTGTTCGAGAATGGAGTAGTCTAACTGCTATGAAGCAAAGGATAATCAGGAAAAGTGGGCAGCTGTTCTGCAGCCCAATTCTTGCTCTGGAAGAGATCACAAAGCAGCAAACCAGACAAAGCAGTACCAGAAGGTATGAGTTGTCTTTCTTTATTTTGTACTTTATTACTTGTCGTAGTTATTTCTACTGGAGGGTCTAAGGCATTTTATTAACCACTAATGAGATCCTGATGAGTTAAGAGAAAATTATACATCAAATGACAGCTTATATTTTGTGAACTTGATCATATCTGCTGGAAGAGATTCGAGTTGTCTGGGTCTTGCTCACTATGGGTCCTGCTTGTCAAGAGAGAGGCCAGAGTCCCAGGTTGATCTGACCTGTGACCTGCCCAGCCTGGGCTACTGGTTGACAAGAGGAAAACATTTCCCTGATATAACAGTGGAACCTGCCTCTGGGCCCCATCTTCCCTTCATTCTTGGAGTGTGAATCTTGGGTGCCATGCAGCATGGGAGCTGGTTCTGTTTGATGTACTACCAGGCAAGTAGCAGAAGGTTAACAATTTTCATGCCCATGGATGGAAACAAAGTAATAGGAAAGGTTAAATGTCTCACATTTGTAACTGTTTTGCCTTTATCATTACAGGTCCCTTTTTTTTATCTCTGTACACTACCTTTCCTTTCTTGGCATCATCATCATCTTTGCCTTGTGTGATCTGAAATCCCCATTCTCTGTAGACTCTTTTTCAGCATGAAGCAAAGATTCACAGGAAAAGCAGTCAGCCATTCTACACCCCAACTCTTGCTTTGGAAGAGATCACAAAGCACCAAACCCAACAGCAGCATTGGCAGAAAAAGCCCCTTCCTTTAGCTCTTGCTGTCTCCATATACCTGTAATCTCTCTTCATCCTCACAGTCCATCATTTTATGATCTCTGTCTTTTTCTATGCACACAGGTGAAAAAAATCCATCAATGCGATGTGAAGGGGTGCAGCTGGTTAAATACATTATATTGCAATACTGTGAAAATCTCTTCAGCTGTTTCAAAATAGGGCTGTGGTATATTCATATCTGAGAACAAGGAACGATGTTTGTGATAAATTGTTAAGGGTAAAAATAAGTATAAAAAAGGATGGAGACACAAACATATAATTGCTATCATTGACATAGTGAGTGTCGGGGAGGATACCTTAGAAACACGTATCAGAGGTTTCTCTAGGACATTGTTCTCAAACAGGGGCAATTTCTTCTCTGGGTAGCAGTCTTGTGACACATTTTTAGATTGTCACGATTAGGGGATACAACTGGGAACATCTAGTGGGTTGAGGCTGGGATATTGCTAAAAATTCTGCAGTGAACAGGACCAAACAAATAGTTACTGATTTCAAAATGTCACTAGTGCACTGTTGAGAAATTTTACTCTATACCATACGATTAGAGGATTTGTGGAGATGGTAGGGACTTTATACTTTTTGCTGGGATTACAAACTCATGTGAGTAAAAACAAAGCAAGGAACTGTAAATGAATGAATGAGATCAGGTGTAAAACTAGAAAAGGATGGGGTAGGGAGCGGAACTATAGCAAATTAGAAAGTATATAACACATCTAACATCACTCAGATTCAGATTAAAAAATAAAACACATAAGACTCAAATAAAGCCTTTTGACTAGTTGGATATATCCATGAGCTGCCAGTTTTGGACTATCACCTCAACTCTTTATACTGGTTGAATTTTCCCATGAGTGTGTATTACTTTATGTAAAAAATACATTAAAAATATATGTGTGTATTTATACATACACACACAAACCTACACACACACTTAACAAAAAACACGATGCCTATTTTCTTTTTCTCAATACTTCTTCCAGTCCTCTCCTCTTTTCATTTTTATAACCATAGTCTTAGTTGAAGTATTGGTCTTCTCTTTACATGATCATAATACCCTTCCTAACTGAATTTACAGCATGTCCCATTGTTTCTTCTCCAGCAGACATGGAAGCACCACCTAAGAAAGACGGCTGGTCAGGTGTAAAAGCAAAAGTCATAAAATCAATATAAAACCAAGTCAGACACACAGTGTTATTTATAAAAATATATGTAGGTGATATATTAAAACTATGTTAACAAGCAGTGGAGTAAATAATCAGATTTGTATTTTAAGAGCTCACTCTGGCAGCAGTTGGAAGATTAGATTGAAAGGGCAAGACTCGAAGGGAGACAAGTGGCATTAGCTTCCTGTGGCTGCCGTGACGAATTACCACAAACTTAGCAGCTTAAAACAACAGAAATTTATTATCTCACAGTTCTAAGTCAGAAGTCTGAGTTGGCTCTACTTGTTTCTCTGCTCTGGATTTTATAAGGCTGAAAAAAAGATGGCTGGGCTCTTACTGGTAGTCTGGGAAGAATCCATTTCCACACGCATTCAGGTTGTTAACAGAATTCAGTTCATTGTGGTTGTAGGACTTAGGTTTCCTTGCTGACTGTCGACTGGGAGCCACTCTCAGCTTCTTTTTAGTTCTAGCACATGGGCCCCTACATCTCAGGATCAGAAGTGGTGTGTGAAATCCTTCTCATGCTTTGAATTGCTCCCTGTCTTAAGGTCAGCTGATTCGTAACCTTAATTACATCTGCAGCATCCCTTTACAGCATTACCTAGATAGGTGTTCAATTGAATACCAGGGGACAGGACTCCTAGGGAGCTATCTTTAAAATTCTGCTTACCACAGAAGTTAAGAGACTTAACTTACATTAAGAGAGACTTAACTCCCATTACAGTAGACCTGGAGAAAAAAGATGAGGGCTTTTATTGAGGCGTTAGAAATGGGAATGGAGGAAAGAGAGTAAAGAGAGGTGTTACAGAGGTAGATCTAGAGACCTTGGTCACTGATGAAAGAGAGGCGGAGAGAGGGGGCTCCAGGGACATGGACTTAGCAGAGCCATGAAAATGAAACATGTGCACCTGCAGAGGGGGATGCTTTGAGGAAGCATGCTGATTCTGGCTGTAGAACCCCAGTAAGTCTCAGTAAACTCGAGTAACTGTGTCTCTCTGAAAGCAGGTATGAAAGATGGGGCTACACAAAAGCATTGATTGGAAGTCTATATGAAGAGCAGTTAGACATTGGATGCCTTGCCTTCCCACTGTCCTCTATAGAGAAACTGAACGAGAGAGGCACCAGTCTTGGAAACACCAACCTCAGTGGAGATAAAGGGAGAGGCGTTATACTGGAAACTACACTCCCCAGGTCCCTTTCTTGGCTCAGCTGCCATACCAACAGCCACATTTTACTTTCTAGGCATGAGATTAGAGGATTCATCTCTGAAAAGATGGAATGGCTTCAGAATAAAGACACATATGTACTAGTTTTCAGGAATTCTCCCAAAAGCAATGGCTAGAACTCCCAACATGATTATCCTCCAGTGGCATCCACTCATTTGCAGGCTGCATCCAAGCTCAGAGTTTGTAGTCAGCTTTTGAGCAGCTCACTCTTAAATATAAATAGAAGCCAAGATCACCAGCCATTGTTTAGGTTCCTAAGTGGGTTTCCACTTGTCAAAGGGCAGGTCTGATTCACTTGGAAACCTGTGGGTTTAGAATGCCAAATTTATCCTCTAGCCACAGCTGATCTCTAAAGCAAGTCAACAGCCTAGAGCCCAACCCTGTTCTTTCTTTTTTTTTTTTTTTTGGTTGTACTGGGTCTTGGTTGCAGCAGACGGGCTCCTTAGTTGCAGCATGTGGGCTCCTTAGTTGTGGCATGCGTGTGGGATCTAGTGCTCTGACCAGGGATCGAATCCAGGTCCCCTGCATTGGGAGTGCAGTCTTAACCACTGCACCACCAGGCAAGTCCCGAGCCCACCACTCTTCTCATTGGTTCAGGCCACCTTCCAACTCACTCCTCTTTTATTGCAAAACTTGCCATCTCCTCCGATCACCCCCATCCAGGAATTACTTGAGTAGACAGCATTCTTCCTTCCCTATCTGTCAAAATTCGGATTTACCATAATCCTTTTGAAAGTTGGTATGCTTACATGAACTTCTTGGCAAAACTCAATGGAAAATTAAATATTGGTAAAGCAGCTACGTTTGAAAAGTTGCCAGCAACCCACTTTGGGGTTGATTGATCCATTTCTTGTGGTTTCCAAAAATTTGCACTTAAACCTCTCATAGGAAGTAACCTCTGGTTATTTTTAGTTCTTAAATCTCTGAATAGATTTCTCAGCATCTTTTTTTTTTAATTTATTTATTTGTGGCTGCGTTGGATCTTCGTTGCTGCGCACGGGCTTTCTCTAGTTGTGGCGAGCGGGGGCTACTCTTGGTTGCGGTGCGCGGGCTTCTCATTGCGGTGGCTAGAGCACGCATGGGCTCTAGGCACGCGGGCTTCAGTAGTTGTGGCTCGTGGGCTCTAGAGCGCAGGCTCAGTAGTTGTGGGACACAGGCTTAGTTGCTCCGCAGCATGTGGGATCTTCCTGGACCAGGGCTCAAACCCATGTCCCCTGCATTGGCAGGCGGACTCCCAACCACTGCGCCACCAGGGAAGTCACAGATCTCTCAGCATCTTTTAAAGTTACTAAATTAAGCTTCTAAACTTTTAAACATTGAATAATCCCTGAGGCAAGGCTTAATATCCCATTGCCCATCAAAGCTAGAAGCTTTTGAGTTCTTTTAGAATATGCTGGAATACTTTAGCAAAGTGCTTTTGTCAAGGGAATGAAATGGTTGAAGGTAGGAGGGGGGAGGGAATTTAGGAGCTAAAAGGGCAAGTTAAAGAATACTTAAAGAATTCACTGTGATTCTTTTTTTTGCTTTAAGAAAGACACACAAGTAGAAATGCCAGCATGTGAAAAGATAGTCATCCTTCCTCTTAACAGAAGAAATGCAAATGTAAAGCTATAACAAGATACCTATCACCATTAGCAGAGATGTTTTTAACTGATATACCTTGTGCTAGTGAAAGTGTGAGGAAACAGGGGCTCTCCTTTGCTGGTGGATGTATAAATTTTGTACAAAACCAGAGGAGAACAGTTTGTCAAAATCTGTCCAAATTTAAAGCACCCAAGACCTTTGACCCAGCAATTCTACTTCTGGGAATTTATTCTACAGATACTTCTTGTGTAGAAATTAGGGATATTTGGGATGGGGGTATTTTGTACAGCATTGTTTGTGATAGCAGAGACTGGAACAACCTAAATGGACATTAATCAGAGACTGGTAAAATACATCATATGGTTTGTCGAAATGATGAAATAACAGGCAGCCCTTTAAAAAAATAGGGCAATTCTATGTGTGCTAATATGGAAAGATCTCCAAGATGTATGTTTAGGTAAAAAGAGCAAGGTGAACATTAATGTGTATATTATGCCACCATTTGTTTTTAAAAATAAAAAGTATAATGGGGAGTGACTACTAATGGCTATGGGTTTCTTTTTGGGGTGATAAAAATGTTCTGGAATTAGATAGTGGTGAAGGTTGTACAGCCTTATGAATATACTAAAATGCACTGAATTGTAAACTTGAAAATGGTAAATTTTATGGTATGTGAATTGTATGTCCATAAAAATACAAAGAAATAAAAGTTATACACCTATACACATAAAAAATGAACTATTTCTAAAAGGATGTATTGAAAACTGGCAACAGAGATAGTTTGGGGAAGGGGGGAGAAAAGGATGGGAATGGAAGGGAAACACTGTTCACCATATAAAGCAGTGCGTGCCTTTAAAATTGTGAAATATGTGCATGTATCACCTCATCAAAAAATTAATAAACTACTTTATAAAAAGGAGGAAATCTATTAATTACTAAATCTACTTCAACAACATAAAAGCAAATTTCTAAAATTTTACCTGTAACTGCACAATTCCATTGTGATTTAAGTTGAATTTTATTGTCAGGTTACCAAATGAGGAAGTATTTGAGAATATGAAAAAATGCATGTTTAAAGTAATTTTTAAAGAAAATTGCAGTAGGTGTAAACTACTAGAGAAACTAGGCCATGCTAATTAGAAGGAATTAACTGGGTAATTGCATTTCACCTACTTAAATTCCCCCGTCACCTTTAATTGGAATAACTTTCCTCTTTACTTCCAGTCCCTAAACCATTATGTGGTATTGACAGTGTTGTGTAATAAGGTTCTGGATCCCACATCAAGAGTGGCTTTATTTCAGTGGAAGATTCCATAAACTCTATATGAGCTGATAACCTTAAGATTATAGACAATGTGATTGAATCTAGTTAACTAAAAAGAGAATCACTTTGTCTTGAATACACTGATACACTGTTATAACTGATTAAGGTGATGTGAGGAGCCTTGAAGAGAAGACCAATAGGGAGGTGAAAATCCAGTTTGAGATTTTCTGCACAGCTTGGCAAGCAGTTTACTTACGGCTGTCAGTGGTGCATGTATTTGATCATTTCTTATTCCTACACCCACGCCTTTTTTCCCCTAAGTGAAAATTTGTCCAAAGGATATTGAATGACTCTTGAATTTCTTAGAAAAATAAATCTTGAGAAAACTAATTTGGAACAAAGAGATGTGTTTCCTACATGTGGAGACCAATGTAGAGGGAAAAAATTCCATTCCCTAATTTAAGTATTAGCACAATGAATAGACTCATATTTTGCTTTTTCTCCTGTTGCTTTCACAAGGAGAAATGTGAACATGAAATAGAGAAACTCTTATAGGAGAGAGGAAATCTACTTCACATGTATTTGTTTTAGATACATAACCAAAGAAGATGTTGCTGTAGCTTCAGTGGACAAGGTGAAGAATGATGGGGGCCATGTCCGTCTGATCACAAAGGGGTCCAGGCCAGGGGGCCCTTCTACAAAGTAAGGGTTTTTTTTTTACTTGTCGGGCATAGTAGTACTAAGACTATTCCTTTAAATTTATGCTTTCATTTTTGTAATAATACTTTACCTTTGTGTGGTCACTTTACAGGTTACAAAAAGCTTTTACAATGTAATAGCTCTTCTATCCTCCTAGCAACCCTGTGAGGCTCCTGATGCCCTCATCTTAGAAATTAGAGTGACCTGCCCCAGGCCACTAGATGCTAGCAGAGCTGAGGTCAAATCTGGGCTCTGCCCCCCAGTCTTGAGTTCTTACTATCATAAAAAGTTTTTCTTTTAACACTCTAACAGCCAGCCATGGAAAATGAGCAAAGCAGCTATTGTAATTCCCATGTAGGACTTTTCAACAAAACTGAGTAATGTACCTTTTCCTTTTATTCTAACAAATGGAGTTTATGTCCTACCTAATGTTTCGTCTCTAATTTTAATTCTGTCGACTCAGAGTTTACCCGTAGGAGGTGTGTATTTAGCAAGCCTCCTGTTCTAATTCCTATCAGCACTGTTAACTCCCTGGCTCTGTCACTTAATGGATATGAATGATCTTTTTCCTGAAGGCCAGCAGAGGCCGGAAGAGAGTGTTCCTGGAAGCCTTGGTAACGGCCTCTCAGTCCTAATGAGGTGTGTGACCTGACACATCTAGAGAGCAGGGTAGCCACTAACTTTAGCTGAGGTTTTCCATCACCCTGTCCTTTCCCAGCCTAAAGAAGCATTTTCTAACTTCTCATTTTCCTTCTCGAGAGTCTGAGTGTGTAACTTGAAGACATCTAAGTTCCCAAGAGAGGCAGCATATTTGTTTGCAAATTTATTTTTTTGAACACAACATTCTTTCTTTTACTTGCCATGGAATAGAGAGTGCCAACTATAGCTATTTCATTTCCACACTGAATCACAAAATCTGTGGGCCCCATGTTTACTGTTTATCAGTATAGAAACTTTGAAGACCTTTAAATGAAGTAAAAATTACTTAGAATAGAGTAAGCCTTCATTAGTTACCTAATCAATATTTTGCTCATTCTAGAGAATTTTTTGAAGATGGAGCTTGTGTCCCATTTCTAAATCCCAGCACAGCCCAAGCTGATCTCACTGTGAAACCTTCTACATCCAAAGGCTATTTGCAAGCTGTGGATAATGAAGGAAATCCACTTTGCCTTCACTGTCAGCAACCCACTTGCCGGAGTAAGCAAGAGCATAAAGCAAATGCTTGGGATTCACGGTTTTGCTCTCTGAAATGTCAGGAGGAGTTTTGGATTCGATCTAATAACAGTTACCTGCGAGCCAAAGTATTTGAAATTGAACATGGTGTGTGTCAGCTATGTAATCTGAATGCACAAGAACTCTTTTTACATCTGAGAGATGCCCCTAAAAGTCAGAGGAAGAATCTTCTGGATATTACCTGGACCTCAAAGCTCCCATTAGAACAGGTAAATTATAATCATGTGACTGATAGAAGGCAACATTGCACTGAGTGATGAATACTGACTCACTAACTCTCTTTTTTTAAACTTTTTAATATGGGAATTTTCAAATACATATACAAAAGTAGAGAGAATGATGGACCCACATACCCATCACCCAATTTAACAGTTATCAACATTTTGCCATTCATCTGTATCTGTCCCTCACCTCAATTCTTTCTCTCTTCTGGAATTATTTTAAACCAAATTCCAGACAGCATTTCATTTCACCCTTTCATTATGTATGTCTCACAGATAAAGACTTTCTTTCTCCCTCCCCACCTTTTTCTTTCTCTCTTTTATTATTTATTTATTCTTTTAATTGAAGTATAGTTGATTTACAATGTTGTGTTAATTACTACCGTACAGCAAAATGACTCAGTTATACATATATATACACATTCTTTTTTAAATATTCTTTTCCATTATGGTTTATCATAGGTCTGTCTCTCTTTTCAATATCCTAATGTCCATTATCACACCCAACACAATTATAATTCCGCAATTATAGTAAGTCCGTGTTTGGTTTCCCATATTCTCTCAGAAATGTCTTTTTACAATTGCTTTCTTCAAATTAGGATCAAAATATGACCCACACATTGCATTTGGTCATTATGCCTTTTACGTTCCATATAATCTGTAATATCACCCCATCCCTTTTTTTTTTTTTTTTTTTTTTTTTT
>NW_006790915.1:279602-303852 GCF_000442215.2 Lipotes vexillifer | reverse complement strand
CCTGTGTCCCCTGCATCGGCAGGCGGACTCTCAACCACTGTGCCACCAGGGAAGCCCCCATCCCTTTTTTACAACATAAATTGTTACATTTGCCTTTAGAATTTCCCACATTCTGGATTTGTCTCCCTGTATCCTCATGATGTTGTCTGACATGTTTCTCTATCTCCCTGATTTCCTGAATAACGGTTACAAGATCTAGAGGTTTAATTAGATTCTGACTAGATTATTTTGGGAAGAGACCTTAACAGATGGTACATTGCATTGAGAGGCACTTATGGTATGCTTGTTCCACTTTTCATGGTGTTAATATTGAATGACAAGGGGTAAACAGATAACCCCCAAAATGTAGTCATTACAATGAGAAGAAAACTTATATATGTTTATCCCATTGTAAAATGTTATTCATGACAAAAATAGTACTCTTAGCACACTTCTCAGTATTTAATTTGACTCCCCAAACTCAGTTGGATTTCCAGTGTTGTGATCTAATAAGTACTAAATTTCAAACTAGAGCAAAATGTGTAATTTTGTAGTAAGCTTAGTTTTGAAAAAAATCACTCTCCGTCTGCTAAAATATTGGATAAGTTCCATCCAGGGAGTCAAATCTTATTTTTTTTTATTTTTTTATTTTTTGGTGGTAAGCAGGTCTCTCACTGTTGTGGCCTCTCCCGTTGCGGAGCACAGGCTCCGGACGCGCAGGCTCAGCGGCCATGGCTCACGGGCCCAGCCGCTCCGCGGCATGTGGGATCTTCCCGGACCGGGGCACGAACCCGTGTTCCCTGCATCGGCAGGCGGACTCTCAACCACTGCGCCACCAGGGAAGCCCAAATCTTATATTTTTATTTACCTAGTATTGCTGAATCATGAAAGAATTAATAAGCATTTCTGCAAAGATGAATTAGCATGACTTTGTTAGGGAAATACACTCTTCCCCTAATGTTATCCAGAATTCCTGAAAGATCCTTTGGTCTAACTGGTGAGGGTCATGTCACACCCATCCTGGAGATGTCAGCCAGACTCCAGTTACTGGCTGCTGCCTCCATGTGGAGGCTTCCGGAAGACACACAATGAAATGACTCAAGAACATCTTGAAAGCAGTCTGTCCACAAATGCAGAAGTACCACAGTACACATCTAAAAGAGGCGCGCTCAAGAGAATCAGGAGAACCGCAGGGCCCAGATGGAATGCCCAGTGGGAGAGGGAGTGATTCTTTCTGGAGGTGAGTTTAGGATGTTGAAGACTGGCCCCAAGTGATTCCAAATTACTGGGAAGAATAAAGAAGCACCTTCTGGATCACAGGATCTGTCAGAATGGAGACTGCTTGGCACAAAAGAATCGGTTACAAAAGACAGAACCAAAATGGATTTTTTTCCCTAAGAATATGCCATTTGCTTGATGCACAAGACTGCCATATGAAGTCTCCTCCAACAATGCCAACCTCAAAAATAAAAATCATTATTTATCTTCTGACAGAAGTTGGGAAGTTCAGTGTAGAAGAGAAAGTCCATTTGTAACAGAGTTAAGGTGGACAAAGGTTACTGCTCCAATTTGCTGCTTCCTGGGGCTGCTCTTGGGCCAGATACTGCTGTTAAGGTCCCTGAGCCATCCATGGGCCTGACAACTTTCCTGAAGCACTTTAGAGCTATGTCACAGATTCCCATGGCCAGCAGCCTTGAAGTCGATTATAATATCTTCCTTGTTCAAGACCAAGGAACAAGGAAGATATTATAATATCGTCTTAACACTCGTCTTTGTGATATTTAAACAACTCTACACTTGCTATGTTGTGAGCTGGTTTTACTACCTCAGATAAAATGCTAAAATACATCCCGTTTGAATGTAGGTTATTATTCGATAAATATGAAGTATGCATATACGGACTGGCCTAAATAGTGGCTGCTTTAAATGAACATCTTTGTTTATTCCAAATATGCAAGCTACAGAGATTTGTTCTAGAAATTTGATTCCAGTCCATGTAACTTAGGAGGTTCCCAGGTAATAGCATAAAAGTTCTGGGTGATCACTATTAAACTGTCATTGGTATAGTAACAAATACATTTAGGTCAACAATTAAAAGACTGTCTGAGTCAGTAATATTCAGAAGTTTTTCATTTCTAATCTGTTCTTATTTTTTTCTCAGTTTTGTTTTAGTGACTATATAAACTAGCTCAAAGGTGCAGAAGCAATTGATTTTTCCCAGTCTGTCAGAAGGCTTGGTATTTTATACTTGCTTGTAATTTTTTCAAAATGGGTTATGTAAGGGGGGTAAAAAACCTTTTTCAGAAACATATTTTTTATTGCTTTCAAATTGCTAACCTAGAGGGTTTTTCCTACTCACAATAAAAGCTATAAAAAACCATCCTAATGTATTTTTCCCTGTGATTCTGCTGTGTGAACATGATTGCACAATGCAAACCCAACAGTTCCCACAGTGTATGTTGAAAATTGCTGATCTTGTGTTCTTATTGCAGCTTAATGAAATGATAAGAAACCCAGGGGAAGGGCATTTCTGGCAGGTGGACCACATCAAGCCAGTGTCTGGTGGAGGAGGACAGTGCTCCCTGGACAACCTGCAGACCCTCTGCACAATCTGTCACAAAGAGGTCAGTGAAGCTCGCAGACACATTTGACTCCATCTTGAGATATCAAATTGAAAATTGTGCATACAGGTGTGGAAGATTACGTGTGTGAATCTATATCCCTAGTCTGGGATCCGAGATGTATTTTATTCTTTTCATCACTTAACACTTGAGTTTTCTCTTGGGGCCTATGCAAGTTCTCAGTCACAGATGAAAATGAAACTGCGTCCCTTTCTATTCATTCTAGGACCAGGAAATTTTCACCACCACCTAGAAGAAAATGAATACAACTTACATATTGCACAGTCTTGAAAAGATCCAGATCCTCAAACTAGAAGTTTAGTAAATGGGGACAGTGACATATGTTTGCATCTGCAGCTAAATATGTCCTGAAATATCTGAGAACATTAATAAATTATCTCTAAGACCAACTCAGTTCAACATACAAACATAACACTGCTGACCTAAATGTGAATCCTGTTAACCTTGGTACATCTTGGAGCAATTACCTATTGCTTAAGAGGAGAAGAAAAGAATGACATAATATTGTCTGTCAGCTAGGATGAATTTTTAACAGGCAGTTCAGCAAAAGGTCATAGGATCTGCCTCTTGAGATATAATCTTAGAAAGAAGCATACATTCAATATGCAACTTTGTATCCAACTTTTTTTTTTAATTATGGCAACATTTAAATATTTTCCCATTCCCATGATAAGCATTCAGTGTTTATCATCTGAAATGGCTGCATATTGTCCTATTGAATGCGTTTCTACTTTGGTTTATTCAGCCATTCTCATACTGATGAACATTGAAGTTGTGTACATTTTTTGGTGCACATACACAATGCTGCCAACCGCGTTCTTTTGTATATAATCTTTTACATTTTCAGGTTGTTCCTTTAGATTCTCAGAAGTAAAAATCACTGAGTCAAGTGTTTAGATATTTTTGAGACTGTAGGAGATAAATTTTCTCCAAGCTGTTTTCCAAAGGACTACGCTCATATACGCTCCTTCCACGCCGGCAGTGAACGGGAGTGCCTGTTTAACTGCACTTGTTATCACTGATGTGGTGAGAGAATTACTGTGTTTACAAAAGACCCTGATGTTTGTAAAAATGCTAATCAACTGTATTTACACCTTTTTTTTTCTTTCATTTTTTGGCCGTGCCATGCGCTATATGGGATCTTAGTTCCCCGACCAGGGAGCAAACCCATGCACCCTGCGTTGGAAGTGTGGAGTCTTAACCACTGGACCACCAGGGAAGTCCTACACTTTTGAGAACTGTTCAGATCCTTTGCCAGTGTTCATATAATATGAGCACTTTCTTAGCCTCCTTTTAATATTTCAGATTCCTCAATTTCTTCACAAACATAATATTTACATAAACGGGACCATCTCATAAGCAGGGCTTTTTATTTATTTTTAGTTTTAACCTTTTTTCTCTCCTTACCCCTTCCACCTGGATCACTTCACATGTACATGGACTTCAGCTGGGGAAAAAAAGTCATCTGATTTCTCAGCTGTGCAAATTATTAGCACATTCAAGACCTATAAGAAAATGAAGATATAGCAAAAGAGAATGCTGCACCCTCTGTAATCACTTTTTCAGAGTCTATGAAAAACTTTATTTGTGGGAGCAGCATAAGAATCCAGTTCTGGTCTATCTCGTTTTGGTTTTTTGCATTGGCTTGGCTGTTGGGATGGGAAAGGCTTCAGAGCCCAGAGAACAATAGGTGGGTGGGCCCTGCACACACTACATTCTGGGAAATTGCCATGTGGGTGAGGGGAATCATGGCATCCCCTAGTCCCCAAATGAGGTATTTACCATCTCACTGGGTAGCAAGACAGCCCCCAAAGCTGTGCATTTTCTCCTCAGCATCTGGTCCTAAGTGAACCTACGACCTCAGAGCTACTGGAGTCCTCTGCTTGTGGCTTAGTAACCCCCTAATTGCAAAGCACTGGTAAATGAGTGTGTTGATAATGTATATTTTTTTTAACACTAACAGAATACAAAGAGTTTTTGAGTTTCTGTAGCCAGTACGTTTTTTTTAACATGTGTACACATGCTTTTTTTTTTTTTAACTCTTAGAGAACTGCAAGACAAGCCAAGGAAAGAAGTCAGGTGAGAAGACAATCTCTAGCATCAAAACATGGATCAGACATCACACGATATTTAGTAAAGAAATGAAGTATAAACATTTTTGAATAGAAGATGTATGGTTCGTATGTGGAGAATTCAACATAAATTATTTTTCATGTTAGTGTAATTTTTTTTTTATAAATTTATTTTATTTTTTTTGACTGCATTGGGTCTTTGTTAATGCAAGCAGGCTTTCTCTAGTCGTGGCGAGCAGAGGCTACTCTTTGTTGCAGTGCGCAGGCTTCTCATTGTGTTGGCTTCTCTTGCTGCGGAGCACAGGCTCTAGGCATGTGGGCTCCTGTAGTTGTGGCTCATGGGCTCAGTAGTTGTGGCTCACAGACTCAGTAGTTGTGGCTTGCAGGCTCTAGAGCACAGGCTCAGTAGTTGTGGCGCACAAGTTTAGTTGCTCCGCGGCATGTGGGATCTTCCCGGACCAGGGCTCGAACCCGTGTCCCCTGCGTTGGCAGGCAGATTCTTAACCACTGTGCCACCAGGGAAGCTCTCATGTAATATTTTAAGAATGAAAATTTTCAGAACAAAAATCAAGACTTCAACTTCCCTTTTCATGTTTAAACCTTTTTGTGTTCAATAGCTTTTGAAAGTTTT
Source organism: Lipotes vexillifer (assembly GCF_000442215.2). Classification (NCBI taxonomy): domain Eukaryota; kingdom Metazoa; phylum Chordata; class Mammalia; order Artiodactyla; family Lipotidae; genus Lipotes; species Lipotes vexillifer. The sequence continues at coordinate 298,528 of NW_006790915.1, read as the reverse complement.
AACAGAAAATGAGACACAATACTAAATATTTCTATGATCTTCTTGATTTTGTGCAGACTCTCGTTTTGGTAAGGTTTTGTTAAGCTTTCAATTCCTTTGTACCCTAATTACAGTATTATGCATAGATTGTTTTTGAAAAATACACTCTCAATTACTTGAAAAATGCTGCTGGATTAGTATTGGTTCTGGACTGCTGTGTGTCTAAACGGAACATTGTAAAACCATAAGGGAAATTTCAGAGGCAAATCATCATTATTTAGGACTTCTGGGCCAATTGTGACCTGCCTGCTTAGTATGCAATAGAGACTCCTGTTCACTAAATGCCTCCAAAATGGGATTGGGGTACACATTTTGAATGTTGTCTTCTTTATTTCTTAGCCAATTGTCTATTGAAAAGATGCTTTTGAAGATAAGCTAATTAGACCCATGGTGTTTGTGGACAAATTCAGGGGTTCTGGCTAAAGTAATTGTTAAAAATGTTTAATAACTGAAAACATAAAATGCCACTTAAACTTCATTTTTTAATTAGTTTGTTTTAATGCATAAATCTAGGCATACTCTCAAAGCACCCTTTGTCTCCTGGTTACCATTTTTTGTTCTTAAAATCCTGTTTTATTAAAAGTGTATTCCTGGAACCTCTTTTAAAAGGAATGATGATAAAACACTTTATACTGAAACATGATCAGATGGAGATATATGTTAAAGTGCAAGGGTAATATTAAAATGTGACTGATGGATATTCAAAAATAAAAGAGTGATGGTAAAAGCAAACCAAGGCATAATCCTGCAGTACGTCAGAATCATGAGAGCAAAGTGTCAGAACTCCACAAAATACAGGGCCAAGGAAGAACTACATTCACAAAAGGCCTGTTTGTAAATACTGTTTGGATGTAAACCACATTAGTTTGCGCACTCTTTAGTTTTAATTAGTAGCTAGTATTTTACAACATAGAGGACTTATTTTTATAAATATTATACAATCATGAACCTTATGGAGATTTTATTAAGTTTACAATATTTCATTGTATGAGATCCGATAGTATCGTTCATTTTATAAATTAGTTGGTCTTTCTTTGGCCTCCTTTCTGCTTTGCTGGTCAGGCTTTTTGCAGTTTTCTGCCTCATTGCCAGGGTAACCTAGGATTCCTCACAGCTGAGAGCTGAGAAGCCCGCACACTGCTTTTCCTCCAGCATGAGGTGTCTGCAAGTGAGACTTTGGTCTAAGTAGGTCAGATTTGAGTGGAGCTTGCTCTTTAGATCAAACTAAAGTGGTAATTCTAGGGAGAAAATTCTTAGATGTAGGAACTGTATGATGGTTTGAGATGGAATGACCCATGAAGATGGTTTCTCTATTTGCCAGATTTCAAAATTCCAGCCAGTTAAAAATGCTATAAGAGCATCAAAAAAATTAAAGTAGTTAGGAATATATTTAACCAAGAAGGTGAAAAAGATTTGTACACTGAAACTACAAGTCTTTGGTGAAAGAAATTGAAGAAGACACCAACAAATGGAAAAAATTCCATGTTCGTGGATCAGACAAATAAATATTGTTAAAATATCCATACCACCCGAAGTAATCTACAGATTCAGTGCAATCCCTATCAAAATTCCAATGGCGTTTTCAAGTAGAAAAAAATCGTAAAATTTGTATGGACCATAAATGACCCCAAATAGCCAAATCAATCTTGAGAAAGAAGAACAAATGTGGAGGTATCATTCTTCTGCCCATTTTTTTGATTGGGTTGTTTGTTTTTTAGATATTGAGCTGCATAAGCTGTTTGTATATTTTGGAGATTAATCCCCTGTTGGTTGTTTCATTTGCAAATATTTTCTCCCATTCTGAGGGTTGTCTTGTCTTTTTATTTATGGTTTCCTTTGCTTTGCAAAAGATTTTGAGTTTAATTAGGTCCTATTTGTTTATTTTTATTTTTATTACTCTAGGAAGTGAATCATAAAAGATATTGCTGCGATTTATGTAAAAAAGTGATCTGCCTATGTTTTCCTCTAAGAGTTTTATAGTGTCCAGCCTTACATTTAGGTCTTTGATCCATTTTGAGTTTATTTTTGTGTATGGTGTTCGGGAGTGTCCTAATTTCATTCTTGTACATGTAGCTGTCCAGTTTTCCCAGCAACACTTATTGAAAAGACTGTCTTTTCTCCATTGTATATTCTTGTCTTGTCTGTCATGGATTAACTGACCATAGGTGCATGGGTTTATTTTTTTTTTATTTTACTGAAGTATAGTTGATTTACAATTTTGTGTTAGTTTCAGATGTACAGCTTCAGATGTACAGCAAAGGGATTCAGTTATACATATACATATATTCATTCTTTTTCAGATTCTTTGCTTATATAGGTTATCACAGAATATTGAGTAGAATTCCCTGTGCCATATACTAGGGTCCTTGTTGGTTATCTATCTTATGTAGAGTAAGTAGTGTGTGTATGTTAATCCCAAACTCCTGATTTATCCCTCCCCACCACATTTCCCCTTTGGTAACCATAAGTTTGTTTTCAATATCTGTAAGTCTGTTTTGTAAATAAGTTCATTTGTATCATTTTTAAAATTAGATTCCACATATGAGTGATATTATATTTGTCTTTCTCTGACTTCATTTAGTATGATAATCTCTAGGTCCATCCATGTTGTTGCAAATGGCATTATTTTGTTCCCTTTTGTGGCTGAGTAATATTCCACTGTAAAAATGTAGCACATTTTCTTTATCCATTTCTCTGTCAGTGGACATTTAGTTTGTTTCCATGTCTTGGCTATTGGAAATAGTGCTGCAATAAACATTGGGGTGCATGTATCTTTTTAATTATGGTTTTCTCCAGATATATGCCCAGTAGTGGGATTGCTGGGTCATATGGTAACTCTATTTTTAGTTTTTTAAGGAACCTCCATACTGTTCTCCATAGTGGCTGCACCAATTTACATTCCCACCAACAGTGGAAGAGGGTTGCCTTTGCTCCACACACTCTCCAGCATTTATTGTTTGTAGACCTTTTGATGATGGCCATTCTGACTGGTGTGAGGTGATACCTCATTGTAGTTTTGATTTGCATTTCTCTAATGATTAGTGATGTTGAGCATCCTTTCATGTGTTTGTTGGCAATCTGTATATCTTCTTTGGAGAAATGTGTATTTAGGTCTTCTGCCCATTTTGGGATTGGGTTGCTTTTTGGGGGGGTTTTGTTTTTGGTATTGAGGTATTTGAGCTGTTTGTATATTTTGGAGATTAATCCCTTTGTAGTTTGCTTTGTTTGCAAATATTTTCTCCCATTCTGTGGGTTGTCTTTTCATTTTCTTTATGGTTTCCTTTGCTGTGCAAAAGCTTTTAAGTTTAATTAAGTCCCATTTGTTTATTTTTGTTTTAACTTCTGTTACTCTAGGAGGTGGGTCAAAAAAGATCTTGCTGTGGTTTATGTCAAAGAGTGTTTGTCCTATGTGTTCCTCTAAAAGTTTTATAGTGTCTGGTCTTACATTTAAGTCTTTAATCCACTTGGAGTTTTTTTTTGTGTATGGTGTTAGGGAGTGTTCTAATTTCGTTCTTTTACATGTAGCTGTCCAGTTTTCCCAGCACCACTTATTGAAGAGACTGTCTTTTCTCCATTGTATATTCTTACCTCCTTTGTCACGGACTCACTGACCATAGGTGTCTGGGTTTATTTCTGAGCTTCCTATCCCGTTCCACTGAATTTTGTCAAAAGCTTTTTCTGCATCTATTGAGATGATCATATGGTTTTTATTGTTCAGTTTGTTAATGTGGTGTATCACACTGATTGATTTGCAGATACTGAAAATAAATTTTTTAAAAATCTATTAAGACGATTTATAGCCTAGTATACATATGATCTATCCTGGAGAATGTCCCATATGCCCCTGAGAAGTATGTATATTCTGTTATTTTTGGGTAGAATGTTCTGTATATTTATGTTAGATCTAGTTGGTTTATTGTATTGTTTTCTTTCTCCTGACAAAGAAAACAAGTCTTTGTCTTTTTTTTTTTTTTTCTTGGCTACATTCAGTCTCTGTTGCTGCATGCGAGCTTTCTCTAGTTGCGGCGAGCAGGGGCTACTCTTCGTTGTGGTGCACAGGCTTCTCACTGCAGTGGCTTCTCTTATTGTGAAGCACAGGCTCTAGCTGCCTGGGCTTCAGTAGTTGCAGCATGTGGGCTCAGTAGTTGTGGCATGCGGGCTCAGTAGTTGCGGCATGCAGGCCCTAGAGTGCACAGGCTTCAGTAGTTGAGGCATGTGGGCTCAGTAGTTGTGGCATGCAAGGTCTAGGGCACATGGGCTTCAGTAGTTGAGGCATATGGGCTCAGTGGTTGCAGCGCACAGGCTCTAGGGCACACAGGTTTCAGTAGTTGTGGTGCATGGGCTCAGTAGCTGTGGTGCGTGGGCTCTAGAGCACAGGCTCAGTAGTTGTGGCACACAGGCTTAGTTGTTCCACAGCTTGTGGGATCTTCCCAGACCAGGGATCGAACCCGTGTCCCCTGCATTGGCAGGCAGATTCTTAACCACTGTACCACCAGGGAAGTCTGTAAGTCCTCTATTTTTGTACTTATCTTCTATCTGTCTTTTCTATCCATTGTGGAGAATGAGATATTGAAGTTTCCAACTATTATTTTAAAACTGTTTCTTCTATCATTTTTTTGCTTTATGTATTTTGATGTCCTGTTATTAGATACATTAATGATGTTTATAATTATTTTACTTTCTTGTTCTATTGAATCTTTTATTAATATATAATATCCTTCATTGTCTTTTGTAACCTTTTTTGATTTAAATAATTCTATTTTGTCTGATATTATTATAGCTGCCCCTGCTGTCTTTGGTTGCTGTTTGCATGGAATATCCTTTTCTGTCCTTTCACTTTTTTTTTTCTTGGTCCTTTCAATTTTAACCTGTTTCTGTCTTTGGATCTAAAGTGAGTATTATAAACAGTATCTAGTTGGATCGTTTTTTTTGTTTGTTTCTGCCGGTCTGTATCTTTTGTTTGTTCTTTTTTTAATTTTCTTGAAAAAGTCTCACTGTATTATTTGGTTATGTCTATTCTGATTTTTTTTTTGACAATACTTATGGCTTTGAGACTGCTGATTTTTTACATCTTTATTGGAGTATAATTGCTTTACAATGGTGTGTTAGTTTCTGCTTTATAACAAAGTGAATCAATTATACATATACATATGTTCCTGTATCTCTTCCCTCTTGCGTCTCCGTCCCTCCCACCCTCCCTATCCCACCCCTCCAGGTGGTCACAAAGCACTGAGCTGATCTCCCTGTGCTATGCGGCTGCTTCCCACTAGCTATCTACCTTACATTTGGTAGTGTATATATGTCCATGCCACTCTGTCACTTTGTCACAGCTTACCCTTCCCCCTCCCCATATCCTCAAGTCCACTCTCTAGTAGGTCTGTGTCTTTATTCCTTTCTTACCCCTAGGTTCTTCATGACATTTTTTTTTCTTAAATTCCATATATATATGTTAGCATATGGTATTTGTCTTTCTCTTTCTCACTTACTTCACTTTGTATGACAGACTCTAGGTCTATCCACCTCATTACAAATAGCTCAATTTCGTTTCTTTTTATGGCTGAGTAATATTCCATTGTATATACGTGCCACATCTTCTTTATCCATTCATCCGATGATGGACACTTGCGGGCACTTAGGTTGTTTCCATCTCCGGGCTATTGTAAATAGAGCTGCAATGAACATTTTGGTACATGACTCTTTCTGAATTCTGGTTTCCTCAGGGTATATACCTAGTAGTGGGATTGCTGGGTCATATGGTAGTTCTATTTGTAGTTTTTTAAGGAACCTCCATACTGTTCTCCATAGTGGCTGAACCAATTCACATTCCCACCAGCAGTGCAAGAGTGTTCCCTTTTCTCCACACCCTCTCCAGCATTTATTGTTTCTAGATTTTTTCATGATGGCCATTCTGACTGGTGTGAGATGATATCTCATTGTAGTTTTGATATGCATTTCTCTAATGATTAATGATGTTGAGCATTCTTTCATGTGTTTGTTGGCAGTCTATATGTCTTCTTTGGAGAAAGGTCTATTTACGTCTTCTGCCCATTTTTGGATTGGGTTGTTTGTTTTTTTGTTATTGACCTGCATGAGCTGCTTGTAAATTTTGGAAATTAATCCTTTGTCAGTTGCTTCATTTGCAAATGTTTTCTCCCATTCTGAGGGTTGTTTTTTGGTCTTGTTTATGGTTTCCTTTGCTGTGCAAAAGCTTTGAAGTTTCATTAGGTCCCATTTGTTTATTTTTGTTTTTATTTCCATTTCTCTAGGAGGTGGGTCAAAAAGGTTCTTACTGTGATTTATGTCATAGAGTATTCTGCCTAGGTTTTCCTCTAAGAGCTTGATAGTTTCTGGCCTTACATTTAGGTCTTTAATCCATTTTGAGCTTATTTTTGTGTATGGTGTTAGGGAGTGATCTAATCTCATACTTTTACATGTACCTGTCCAATTTTCCCAGCACCACTTATTGAAGAGGCTGTCCTTTCTCCACTGTATATTCCTGCCACCTTTATCAAAGATAAGGTGACCATATGTGCATGGGTTTATCTCTGGGCTTTCTATCCTATTCCATTGATCTATCTTTCTGTTTTTGTGCCAGTACCATACTGTCTTGATTACTGTAGCTTTGTAGTATAGTCTGAAGACAGGGAGCCTGATTCCCCCAGCTCCGTTTTTCGTTCTCAAGATTGCTTTGGCTATTCGGGGTCTTTTGTGTTTCCATACAAATTGTGAAATGTTTTGTTCTACTTCTGTGAAAAATGCCAGTGGTAGTTTGATAGGGATCGCATTGAATCTGTAGATTGCTTTGGGTAGTAGAGTCATTTTCACAATGTTGATTCTTCCAATCCAAGAACATGGTACATCTCTCCATCTATTTGTATCATCTTTAATTTCTTTCATCAGTGTCTTATAATTTTCTGCATACAGATCTTTTGTCTCCTTAGGTAGGTTTATTCCTACATATTTTATTCTTTTTGTTACAGTGGGAAATGGGAGTGTTTTCTTGATTTCACTTTCAGATTTTTTCAACATTAGTATATAGGAATGCCAGAGATTTCTGTGCATTAATTTTGTATCCTGCAACTTTACCAAATTCACTGATTAGCTCTAGTAGTTTTCTGATAGCATCTTTAGGATTCTCTATGTGTAGTATCATGTCATCTGCAAACAGTGACAGCTTTACTTCTTCTTTTCCGATTTGGATTCCTTTTATTTCCTTTTCTTCTCTGATTGCTGTGGCTGAAACTTCCAAAACTATGTTGAATAAGAGTGGTGAGAGTGGGCAACCTTGTCTTGTTCCTGATCTTAGTGGAAATGCTTTCAGTTTTTCACCATTGTGGACAATGTTGGCTGTGGGTTTGTCATATATGGCCTTTATTATGTTGAGGAAAGTTCCCTCCAAGCCTACTCTCTGCAGGGTTTTTGTCATAAATGGGTGTTGAATTTTGTCGAAAGCTTTCTCTGCATCTATTGAGATGATTATATGGTTTTTCTCCTTCAATTTGTTAATATGGTGTATCACGTTGATTGATTTGCGTATATTGAAGAATCCTTGCATTCCTGGAAGAAACCCCTATGAGCATGTTGTATGATCCTTTTAATGTGTTATTGGATTCTGTTTGCTAGTATTTTGTTGAGGATTTTTGCATCTATGTTCATCAGTGATATTGGCCTGTAGTTTTCTTTTTTTGCGACATCCTTGTCTGGTTTTGGTATCAGGGTGATGGTGGCCTCGTAAAATGAGTTTGGGAGTGTTCCTCCCTCTGCTATATTTTGGATGAGTTTGAGAAGGATACGTGTTAGCTCTTCTCTAAATGTTTGATAGAATTCACCTGTGAAGCCATCTGGTCCTGGGCTTTTGTTTGTTGGAAGATTTTTAATCAAGTTTCAATATCAGTGCTTGTCATGGCCTGTTCATATTTTCTATTTCTTCCTGATTCAGTCTTGGCAGGTTGTGCATTTCTAAGAATTTGTCCATTTCTTCCAGGTTGTCCATTTTATTGGCAGAGTTGCATGTAGTAATCTCTCATGATCTTTTGTATTTCTGCAGTGTCAGTTATTATTTCTCCTTTTTCATTTCTAATTCTATTCTAATTCTAATTCTATTGATTTGAGTCTTCTCCCTTTTTTTCTTGATGAGTCTGGCTAATGGTTTATCAATTTTGTTTATCTTCTCAAAGAACCAGCTTTTAGTTTTATTGATCTTTGCTACTGTTTCCTTAATTTCTTTTTCACTTATTTCCGATCTGATTTTTATGATTTCTTTCCTTCTGCTAACTTTAGGGTTTTTTTGTTCTTCTTTCTCTAATTGCTTTAGATGCAAGGTTAGGTTTTTTATTCAAGATGTTTCCTGCTTCTTAAGGTGGGCTTGTATTGCTATAAACTTCCCTCTTAGAACTGCTTTTGCTGCATCCCATAGGTTTTGGGTCGTTGTGTCTCCATTGTCATTTGTTTCTAGGTATTTTTTAATTTCCTCTTTGATTTCTTCAGTGATCACTTCGTTATTAAGTAGTGTATTGTTTAGCCTCCATGTGTTTGTATTTTTTACAGATCTTTTCCTATAATTGATATCTAGTCTCATGGCGTTGTGGTCGGAAAAGATACTTGATACAATTTCAATTTTCTTAAATTTACCAAGGCTTGATTTGTGACCCAAGATATGATCTATCCTGGAGAATGTTCCATGAGCACTTGAGAAAAATGTGTATTCTGTTGTTTTTGGATGGAGTGTCCTATAAATATCAATTAAGTCCATCCTGTTTAATGTATCATTTAAAGCTTGTGTTTCCTTATTTATTTTCATTTTGGATGATCTGTCCATTGGTGAAAGTGGGGTGTTGAAGTCCCCTACTATGAATGTGTTACTGTCGATTTCCCCTTTTATGGCTGCTAGTTTTGTATTTAGGTGCTCCTATGTTGGGGGCATAAGTATTTACAATTGTTATATCTTCTTCTTGGATCGATCCCTTAATCATTATGTAGTGTCCTTCTTTGTCTCTTCTGATAGTCCTTATTTTAAAGTCTATTTTGTCTGATATGAGAATTGCTACTCCAGCTTTCTTTTGGTTTCCATTTGCATGGAATATCTTTTTCCATCCCCTTACTTTCAGTCTGTATGTGTCTCTAGGTCTGAAGTGGGTCTCTTGTAGACAGCATATATATGGGTCTTGTTTTTGTATCCATTCAGCCAATCTGTGTCTTTTGGTGGGAGCATTTAGTCCATTTACATTTAAGGTAATTATCGATATGTATGTTCCTATTCCCATTTTCTAAATTGTTTTGGGTTCGTTATTATAGGACTTTTCCTTCTCTTGTGTTTTTGTCTAGAGCAGTTCCTTTAGCATTTGTTGTAAAGCTGGTTTGGTGGTGCTGAACTCTCTCAGCTTTTGCTTGTCTGTAAAGGTTTTAATTTCTCCATCAAATCTGAATGAGATCCATGCTGGGTAGAGTAATCTTGGTTGCAGGTTTTTCTCCTTCATCACTTTAAATATGTCCTGCCAGTCCCTTCTGGCTTGCAGAGTTTCTGCTGAAAGATCAGCTGGTAAGGGGATTCCCTTTTGTGTTATTTGTTTTGTCCTTGCTGCTTTTAATATCTTTTCTTTGTATTTAATTTTTGACAGTTTGATTAATATGTGTCTTGGTGTATTTCTCCTTGGATTTATTGTGTATGGGACTCTGTGTTTCCTGGATTTGATTAACTATTTCCTTTCCCATATTAGGGAAGTTTTCAACTATAATCTCTTCAAATATTTTCTCAGTCCCTTTCTTTTTCTCTTCTGCTTCTGGAACCCATATACTTCAAATGTTGGTGCGTTTAATGTTGTCCCAGAGGTCTCTGAGACTGTCCTCAGTGCTTTTCATTCTTTTTTCTTTTGTCTGCTCTGCAGTAGTTATTTCCACTATTTTATCTTCCAGGTCACTTCTCCGTTCTTCTGCCTCAGTTATTCTGCTATTGATCCCATCTAGAGTATTTTAAATTTCATTTATTGTGTTGTTCATCGTTGCTTGTTTCCTCTTTAGTTCTTCTAGGTCCTTGTTAAATATATCTTGCATTTTGTCTATTTCCAAGATTTTGGATCATCTTTACTATTATTATTCTGAATTCTTTCTCAGGTGGACTGCCTATTTCCTCTTCATTTGTTAGGTCTGGTGGGTTTTTATCTTGCTCCTTCATCTGCTGTGTGTTTCTCTGTCTTCTCATTTTGCTTATCTTACTGTGTTTGGGGTCTCCTTTTTGTAGGCTGCAGGTTCGTAGTTCCCGTTGTTTTTGGTGTCTGTCCCAGGTGGCTAATGTTGGTTCAGTGGGTTGTGTAGGCTTCCTGGTGGAGGGGACTAGTGCCTGTGTTCTGGTGGATGAGGCTGCATCTTGTCTATCTGGTGGACAGGTCCACGTCTGGTGGTGTGTTTTGGGGTGTCTGTGGACTTATGATTTTAGGCAGCCTCTCTGCTAATGGGTGGGGGGTTGTGTTCCTGTCTTGCTAGTTGTTTGGCATAGGGTGTCCAGCACTGTAGCTTGCTGGTCGTTCAGTGAAGCTGGGTGCTGCTGTTGAGATGGCGATCTCTGGGAGATTTTTGCCGTTTGATATTATGTGGATCTGGGAGGTCTCTTGTGGACCAGTGTCCTGAAGTTGGCTCTCCCACCTCAGAGGCACAGCAGTGACTCCTGGCTGCAGCACCAAGAGCCTTTCATCCACACGGCTCCTCAATTTGGGATGTTTCTTTGTCTATTCATGTATTCCACAGATGCAGGGTACATCAAGTTGCTTGTGGAGCTTTAATCCACTGTTTCTGAGGCTGCTGGTAGAGATTTCCCTTTCTCTTCTTTGTTCTCACAGCTCCCGGGGCTCAGCTTTGGATCTGGCCCCGCCCCTGCGTGTAGGTCACCAGACGGCATCTGTTCTTCACTCAGACTGGACGGGGTTAAAGGAGCAGCTGCTTCGGGGACTCTGGCTCACTCAGGCTGGGGGAAGGGAGGGGCACGGAGTTCAGGGTGAGCCTTCGGCGGCAGAGGCTGCCGTGACGTTGCACCAGCCTGAGGCGCGCCGTGCGTTCTCCCGGGGAAGTTGTCCCTGGATCCTGGGACGTGGCAGTGGCAGGCTGCACAGGCTCCCCGGAAGGGGGGGGTGTGGATAGTGACCTGTGCTCGCACACAGGCTTCTTGGTGGTGGCAGCAGCAGCCTCAGTGTCTCATGTCCGTCTCTGGGATCTGCGCTTTTAGCCGCGGCTTGTGCCCGTCTCTGGAGCTCCTTTAAGCAGCGTTCTTAATCCCCTCTCCTCGTGCACCAGGAAACAAAGAGGGAATAAAATGTCTCCTGCCTCTTCGGCAGGTCCAGACTCCCTCCTGGCTAGCCGTGGTGCACTAACCCCCTGCAGGCTGTGTTCACGCTGCCAACCGCAGTCCTCTCCCTGCGCTCTGACCGAAGCCCCTGTATCTTTTGATGGAAGGGTTTGATCCACTTGTATTTAAAGTTATTACTGAGAGTGATGTCAGCATTCTCTCCCCTTTAATTTATAATTAATCAGACATCCATAACTAATCAAAAAAGAGTACCTCTGCACATCATACCAGGAAACCCAAGAGATCATCCGTATGTGAACCCAAAAGTGGGTGGATTGTACCACGGAGGAAGCTGTGGAGCAAGAGGAGTTGCAGTGTAGCCAGCAGCAGCACAGAAGGCAGCAGCAGGTCCAGGGGTTGGTGGCACAACCTCTTTGGCAGAGTGAGTGAAGAATGGAAGTAGTGAATGGTATCTGTCCTGTTGCACATCTGCAGCTAGAGGGATCTGCTGCTCTCTGAGAGACCTCAGTGACTGGGAGGAGAGAAAGGAAAAGGAGGTAGTAGACAAAGAGAACTGAAGAAAAGTGTCTATTGCTGTCTGCCCCAGGATTCTGGCAAGAGAACCACCCACAATCCTCTACCACCCTCCCACTTGAGGATCCCTCTACTGAGCCATGGGCACACCCAAAGCTGCAAGTGTGAAGTACACACCTCCTGCCACTCTTCCACCATCCCCTTTTTTTTTTAACCACCAGCATTGTGTGTGTGTGTGTGTGTGTGTGTGTGTGTGTGTGTGTGTGTGCTTCCAGCCTTAGTGGCAGGTAGCTATTAGTTTTGTAGACTTCTATTTCCAGCTCCTTTTCCCAGGTTTGGGAAGTTCTCAGCTATTATTTCCTTAAATAAACTGTCACCCTCTTCCCCTTCTCTTCTCCTTCTGGAATATCCTTGTTCTTTTGTTGGCTTTTCTAATGGAGTCTGATAGCTCTCACAGGATTTTTTCCAATTAAAAAAGTGATTTCTCTCTCCTGATTCATTTCTAGTTTTCTATTTTCCAGCTTACTGATTCTCTCTTCCATCTGATCTGCTCTATTTCTAATGCATTCTTCTTCTCACTTATCAAGTTCTTTAATTCCAGAATTTCTGCTTAGTTCGTCTTTTAAAATTTTTGATTTATTTGGTAAAGTACTCCTTCTGTTTATTAATTTTATTCCTGAGATCATATTGCCTTTTACCAACCTCATATTGGTCAGAATGGCCATCATCGAAGTTTACAAATAATAAATGCTAGAGAGGGTGGGGAGAAAAGGGACCCTCCTATACTGTCGGTAATAATGTAAATTGGTACAACCACTATAAAACACAGTATGAAGTTTCCTTAAAAGACTAAAAATAGACCTACCATAATAAGATCCAGTAATTCCACTCCTGGGCATATATCTGGAAAAGACAAAAACTGTAATTTGAAAACATACATATACCCCAGTGTTCACAGCATGTCCAAGACATGGAAGCAACCTAAATGTCCATCAACAGATGAATGGAGAAAGAAGATGCGGGGTGTGTGTGTGTGTGTGTGAGAGTGAATTTAATGGAATATTACTCAGCCATAAAAAAGAATAATGCCATCTGCAGCAACATGAATGGATATAGAGATTATTGTGTTAAGTGAAGTAAGTCAAAGACAAACATCATATGATACCATTATTTGTGGAATCTTTAAAAAATGGTATAAATGAACTTATATATAAAACAGAAATAGACTCACAAACATAGAAAACAAATTTATGGTTACCAAAGGGGATAGTGGGGAGTGGGGGGAGGTAAATTAGGAGATCAGGATTAACAAATACACACTACTATATATAAAATGGATAAACAACAAGGACCTACTGTATAGCACAGGGAACTGTACTCAATATCTTACAATAACCTATAATGGAAAAGAATCTGGAAAAGAATATATGTATTATATATATATAAAATGTATTAATATATGTATAACTGAGTCACTCTGCTATACATTTGAAACTAACACAACATTGGAAATTAACTATACTTCAATAAAATAATAATAATTTAAAAAGAAGATATATTACTGTAAATATACAGGCTCCCAACTCCCAAGCACCAAAATATATTATGCAAATAATAACAGATATTAAGGGAGAAATAGACAACAATACAGTAATTGTAGGGGACTTCAATACCTCTCTATCACCAATGGATAGCTCATCTAGACAGAAAATCAACAAGAAAATACTTGAATTGAACCACACTTTAGAACAAATGGACTTAATAGATATACAGAACATTGTGTCCAACAGCACCAGAATACACATTCTTCTCAAATGCACATGGAACATCCTCTAGGATAAATCATATGATAGGCCACACACAAAATAAAATCTTCGCAAATTTAAGAAGATTGAAATCATCCAGCTATCTTTTCTGACCACGATAACATAAAACTAGAAATGAGAAAAGTGAGAATATCTACAAATAACGTGGAAACTAAAAACACACTTCTAAACAACCCTTGGGTCAAAAAAGAAATGAAACTGGAAATGAAAAATTATTTTAATACAAATGAAAATGGAAATACAACATACAAAATATTGTAGGATATAGCAAAAGCAGTTCTCAGAGGCAAGCCTGCAGCAAAAATTCACAAAGTGATAAGCAATATCTCAGATAAACAACCTAACCTTACACCTCAAGACTAGAAAAAGAACAAGTTAAGCCCAAAATCAGCAGAAGGAGGAAAATTAAAAAAGTCAGAAAAGGTATATATGAGATAGACACCAGAAAAAAAAACAACAGAAAGGAACAACAAAAGTAAGGTCGGTTCTTTGAAAAGATAAATAAAACTGACCAACCTTTAGCTGGACCTATCAGTGACCTATATAGAAAGCAACTGTATTCCTTTACACTAATGATGAAGCATCTGAAAAAGAAATAAAACTGTCCCATTCACAATAGCATCAAAAATAATAAAACACTTTAGAATAAATTTAACCAAGGAAGTGAAAGATCTGTTCAATGAAAACTACAAGGCTTTGCTGAAAGAATTTAAAGAAGACACAAATAAATGGAAAAACATCCCTTGTTCTTGGATTGGAAAAATTAATATTGTTAAAATGGCCACAGTACTCAAAGCCATCTACACATTCAGTGTAACCCCCACCAAAATACCAAAGCCATTCTTCACCAAAAAAGAAGAAACAATCCTAAAATTTGTATGGAACCACAAAAGACCCCAAATAGCCAAAGCAATCCTGAGGAAAAAAAAGAACAAAGTCAGCGGTATTACAGTTCCAGATTTCAAATTATACTACAAAGCCATAGTAAGGAAAACAGTATGGTACTGGCACAAAAACAGACACACTAACCAGTGAAACAAAATAAAGCCCCCAAATCAAATCCTGCTATATACTGTCAACCATTATTCAGCATGGGAGCCAAGAATACCCAATGAATAAAGGATAGTCTCTTCAAATAATCTTGCTGGGGGCTTCCCTGGTGGTGCAGTGGTTGAGAGTCCGCCTGCCGATGCAGGGGACACAGGTTTGTGCCCCGGTCCGGGAAGATCCCACATGCCGCAGAGCGGTTGGGCCCGTGAGCCATGGCCGCTGAGCCTGCGCGTCTGGAGCCTGTGCTCCACAGCGGGAGAGGCCACGACAGTGAGAGGGCCACGTACCGCAAAAAAACACACACACAAAAAAAACAACAAAATCTTGCTGGGAAAAGTGGAGAAATACATGCAGAACAATGAAATTGGGGCTTCCCTGGTGGCGCAGTGGTTGAGAATCTGCTTGCCAATGCAGGGGACACAGGTTCGGGCCCTGGTCTGGGGAGATCCCACATGCCATGGAGCAACTGGGCCCGTGAGCCACAATTACTGAGCCTGCGCGTCTGGAGCCTGTGCTCCGCAACAACAGAGGCCACGATAGTGAGAGGCCTGCGCACCGCGATGAAGAGTGACCCCCACTTGCCACAACTAGAGAAAGACCTCGCACAGAAACGAAGACCCAACATAGCCATAAATAAATAAATACGAAAAAAAAAAAAAAAAAAAAAAAAAGAACAATGAAATTGGACCCCTGTCTCATACTGTTCACAAAAATTAACTCAAAACGGATGAAAGACTTAAACATAAGACCTGATAACATAAAACTCTTAGAAGAAAACATAGGGAAGAAGCTCATCAATAATGTAACTACATCGGGCTTCCCTGGTGGCGCAGTGGTTGAGAGTCCGCCTGCCGATGCAGGGGACACGGGTTCGTGCCCCGGTCCAGGAAGATCCCACATGCCGCAGAGTGGCTGGGCCCATGAGCCGTGGCCTCAGCTGAGCCTGCGCGTCTGCAGCCTGTGCTCTGCAACGGGAGAGGCCACAACAGTGAGAGGCCCGCGTACCAAAAAATATAATAATAATGTAACTACATCAAATGCAAAAGCTTCTGCATAGCAAAAGAAACAGTTAACAAAATGAAAAAACCTACAGAATGGGAGGAAAGTTTTGCAAACCACATATCCAATAAGTGGTTAATATCCAAAATATATAAAGAGCTCAATAACAACAACAACAAAATCCAATTTTTTAAATGGGAGAAGAACTAACTAGACATTTTTCCAAAGAGGATATCAAAATGATCAACAGACACATGAAAAAGTGTTCAACCTTACTAATCGTCAGAGAAATGAAAATCAATACCACAATGAGATATCACCTCACACCTGTTAGAATGGCTATCATCAAGAAGAGACAGCAGGTGCTGGTGAGGATGTGGTGAAAAGGGAACATATATACATTGTTGGTGAGAATGTAACTTGGTCAACCATTATGGAAAACAATATGGAGGTTCTTCAAATATTAAAAGAATAGAGCTGGAGATATGCTCCCTGACTTCAGACTATACTACAAAACTACAGTAATCAAATAGTATTGTAGTGGCACAAAAACAGACACATAGACCAGTTGAACAGAATAGAGAGCACAGAAAAAACCCCACACACTTAAATTGAATTAATCTACAACAAAGGAGGCAAGAATATACAATGGAGAAAAGACAGTTTCTTCAATACATGGTGCTGGGGAAACTGGGCCGCTATGTGTAAAAGAATGAAATTAGAAAATTTTCTAATACCATATACAAAAATAAACTCAAAATGGATTAAAG
This sequence comes from Lipotes vexillifer, assembly GCF_000442215.2. Taxonomy (NCBI): domain Eukaryota; kingdom Metazoa; phylum Chordata; class Mammalia; order Artiodactyla; family Lipotidae; genus Lipotes; species Lipotes vexillifer. The sequence goes on along the minus strand of NW_006790915.1, from coordinate 282,035 downwards.
ACCTAAATGTAAGACTGGAGACCATAAAACTCCTAAAAGAAAACATGGGAAGAACACTCTTTGACATAAATTGTAGCAATATGTTTTTAGATCTACCTCCTAAGGCAAAGGAAACAAAAACCAAAATAAATAACTAAAACAAAATTAAACTTAAAAGCTTTTGCACAGCAAAAAGGAAAAGACAACCTACTGAATGGGAGAAAATATTTGCAAATGATATGACTGATAAGGGGTTAATATCCAAAATATATATACAGCTCATACAATTCAGTATCCAAAAAAAAAAAAAAACAGAAAAAAGAAACAAACTAAAAATGGACAGAAGACCTGAACAGACATTTCTCCAAAGAATACATACAGGTGGCCAAGAGGCACATGAAAAGTTGCTCAACAGCATTAATTGTCAGAGAAATCCAAATCAAAACCACATGATATATCACCTCACACCCGTTAGGATGACTGTTATCAAAAAGAGAAGAGAAAACAAATGCTGGTGAGGATGTGGAGAAAAGGGAACCCTCAAATACTGCTGGTGGAAATGTAAATTGGTGCAGCCACTGTAAAAACAGTATGAAGATTCCTCAGAAAACTAAAAATGGTACTACCATATGATCCAGCAATTCCACTCCTGGTTTATATCTGAAGAAAATGAAACAATCAATTCAAAAGATATATGCAACCCAAAGTTTCTAGCAGCATTATTTTCAATAGCCACTATATGAAAGCAACCTAAGTGTCCACCAACACATGAATGGATAAAGATGTGGAATGAATACACACACACAAACACACACACACACACACACACACACACACACACACACAAGTGGAATACTACTCAGCCATAAAAAAGAATGAAATTTTGCCACTTGCAACAACATGGATGGACTTGGAGGGTATCTTGCTTAGTGAAATAAGTCAGAGAAAGACAAATACTGTATGATATCACTTACATGTGGAATCTAAAAAATAAACTAGTGAATATAACAAAGAAGAAACAGACTCACAGATCTAGAGAACAAACTTGTGGTTACCAGTGGGGAGAGGGAAGCAAGGAGGGTTAGGGGATTAAGAGGTACAAACTACTTTGCATAAGATAAATTAGCTACAGGATATATTGCACAGCACAAGGAATATATAATAACTATAAATGGTATATCACCTTTAAAAATTGTAAATCGCTGTGTTGTATACCAGAAACTTACAAAATACTGTAAATCGACTGTACCTCAATTTGTTAAAAAAAAGGAAAAAAATAGAAATATGATCCAGCAATTACACTTTTGGGTATATACCCAAAGGAAATGAAAACAGGATTTCCAGGAGATACTTGAAGTCCCATGTTTATTGCAGCATTATTCACAATAACCAAGATATGGTACCCAAATGCCCATCAACGGATAAATGGACCAAAAAAAGTGGTATGTATATACGATAGAATATCATTCAACCATGAGAAAGGAGGATATCCTCCCATTTGTTGACAACGTGGATAAACCTTAAGTACATTATGCTAAGCAAGATAAGTCAGAAAGTACTGAATGATATCATTTATATGTGAAATCTAAAAAAAGTTAAACGTGGGCTTCCCTGGTGGCACAGTGGTTGGGAGTCCGCTTGCCGATGTGGGCGACACGGGTTCATGCCCCGGTCCAGGAAGGTCCCACATGCCACGGAGCGGCTGGGCCCATGGGCCATGGCCGCTGAGCCCGAGTGTCCGGAGCCTGTGCTCCGCAACGGGAGAGGCCACAACAGTGAGAGGCCCACGTACCGCAAAAATAAATAAATAAATAAATAAATAATTTAAAAAATAAAAAAAGTTAAATGTGTAAAAAAAAACAGTGAAATGGTCATTACCAGGGGATGGGAATAGGGATAAGAGTGATGGTGTTTAAGGGTACAGACTTGTAAACAAGTAGTAAAGAAGCCATAGTGATCTGATGCACAGTATAATTAAATGAATATAGACAATAATTTAGTACTATAATTATGTAATGTGAGAAATAGCAGCCTCATCAGCAATCATACTACAATATATAAATGTTTCATAGTAACATGCTATATAACTTAAACTTACACAATGTCATATTGTCAAATTTATTCAATAAAAACTAAAAGTAAAAATAAAGTATCATTTGCTATTTGTTTTCTATATACCTTATAGCTTTCTGTCCCTCAGTACTTGCATTATTGTCTTCTTTTGTGCTTAGTGGATTTTTTTTGTAGTGAGACATTTTAATTTCTTTGTGGTTACCATAGGGATTACATTTAACATCCTAAGGTTCTAACACCATCTTAACTTCAATAACATACAAAACTGTTTCCATACAGCTCCATTCCCCAACCCCTTTCAGTTACTGATGTCACAAAATTACATCTTTATGCACAGTGTGTTCAAAAACATAGGCTAATAATTTTTCTATGCATTAGTCT
>NW_006790915.1:271326-279592 GCF_000442215.2 Lipotes vexillifer | reverse complement strand
TAGGGAAAAAAAGTGGTATTCCAAACCAAAGTTACAATTTACTAGCTTTTATAATTTCCCATGTATTTATCTTTACTATAAATATTTATTTCTTCGTATGGATTTGAGTTAATGCCTAGTGTCCTTTCATTTCAACCTGAAGGACTCCCTGTAGCATTTCCTGCAGGGCAGGTCTACTGGTAATGAATTCCTTCAGCTTTTGTTTATCTGAGGGTGTCTTAATTTCTCTCTCATTTTTGAAGGACAGTTTTGGCAGATGAAGTATTCTTGGTTGACAAGGTTTTTGTTTTTCTTTTCTTCTTCTTCTTGCAGCATTTTAAATATATCAACCCACTGTATACTGGCCTCTCAGGTTTCAGATGAGAAATCTCCACATGATCTTATTTAAGATCTCTCTCTTATATGTGATGAGTCACTTCTCTCTTAATGCTTTCAAGACTCTCTTTGTCTTTGACAGTTTGATTAGAATGTGTCTCAATATGCACCTTTTTGTGCACATTCTACTTCGTGTTCATTGAGCTTCTTGGATATTAATATTCATGTATTTCATCACACGTGAGAAGGTTTTGGCCATTACTTCTTCAGATAATCTCCCTGCCCCTTTGTCTCTCTGTTCTCCTATGAGACTCCCACGAGGCATATGTCCGTCTTCTTTACAGTATCTCACAGGTTCGGCAGGCTCTATTCACTTTTCTTCAGTTTTTTTTCTTTCTGTTCCTCAACTCAATAATTTCAATCATCTTTTCTATAATTTTCTTTTTCTTTCTCAAATCTGCTTTTGACTCCATCTAGTGAATTTTTCATTTCAGTTATTGTACTTTTTGGTTCCAGAATTTTTTTTTAGTTCCTTTTTATGTCTTCTGTCTCTTTACTTATTTACAAATTATTCCTACATTGTTTTCTTGACTTTGTTTTCATCTTCCGATAGCTCTTTGAGCATCTTTAAGACAGTTGTTCTAAAGTATTTTTCTAATAAGTCCACTATCTGGTCTTTCTCAGGAATGGTTTCTGTTGATTTAATTTTTCCTTTGAATTGGCCATACTTTCCTTTTTTGTGTGTGTGTGCCTTGTGATATTTTGTTGAAAATCAGACATTTGAATTATACTGGTAACTCTGGAAATCAGATTCTCTGCCTGCTCCAGGGTTTACTGATGTTGTTTTTGTTGTTGTTTGGTGCCTTTCTGCCAAGGATTAGCCTGAGGTATAAAGTCAGGGTCCTCTCCTGTCTTTTCTGAGCCTGCACCTTTCCCTGGGTATACACAGTGACTTTCTATGGATATTCAATTGGTTTTGAATGTCCTAGTCCTTAAATGTCTAGTGCCCAAAAGGGGAAAACGGGAATGATGAATGAGGGAAGAGATAAGCTCTGAGTCTTGAAATCCCCTGTAAGTCTCTTCAGATGGTGGGCCTGGAACAATGGCTGCCCACCACAGTGTCTGTATCTCTGCAATCAGAAGCAGCAATCAGAACGCAGATCCCTGATATTTGGAGGACAAGGTCCTTGCTGTTCACCCTGGCTCCCATAAGCTGTGCACAGGCTACTACAAGTACATGTGCATGGCTGCCTCTGGTGGGGGGATGGTAGTGGTCGACGGGGAGCCACTGATGTGCTAAGAGGTGAAATTAACCAAAATTAACCACAATTTACTGTCAGGGCTTCCCCTGGAAGTTGCAACTTTTGAATAGACTGCAGAGCTCTAGAAGAGTCACATCAGGCAGATTCTGCCAGTATAGTTGTCTAGGTAGGGAGATGGACTCCTGGCACTTCCTACTCTACCATCTTCCCTGATGTCACTCCACATATGTAACTTAAAATTTCCCAGTAACCACTTAATAAAGCAAAAAGAAACAGGTAAGTACTTTAACAATATATTTAACCTAGTGTATCAAAAATATGATTAGTCAGTATGTAATCAACGTAAAAAATTTTACACCGTCTTTCAAAAGTGTGTGAGAGAACATCAATTCAGATGGTAAATTTTCAATAGTTTGAAATGTTGTACTACCAAAACAAAAATGTGTTTAACAGAAAAATATTTTATATTGCTTCAGTTTCTCAATTTAAATTAATTAAATTTAACACAATTTAAAACTCAGCTCCTCAGTTGGAGTAGCCATGTTTCAAGTGCTCAGCAGCCATAGGTGGCAATGGCCACTATATTGAACAACCCAGCTCTAGACTCTCACCTTATAAAAAAAGGAGATTTTTGAAGTTTGGTTTGGCTTTACTTTCTGTCCTTTACTGAACGGCTTTCAGTTCCTTCTTATTTCAAAATGCCCACTGGATTAGGATGTATCCTTCCCTTGTAAGGCAAGCATAAAGTATGTAGACACCTGGGAAGCCACTGTTGAAGCAGAAGCCTCCATAGGGAAACCCTGTAGCCATCCTAGAAGCTGCCATGCAGGAAGTGAGTGAGTTGTATCTTCCAGGCATAAGGTTCCAGAAGGGACTGGAGTCCACACAAGTCATTGGTACTTGTCTTCCATTCTAGAAGCAGCAAGGCTTTCACACTCAATCTAGCAAGGAGCCTGTCACTTCTGAAAAACAGTGCTGGTAGCAGCTCAGCTTCATGTTACAACCCTGAAGATGTTTTGCTCTGTTTGGGGGGATCATGCTGTGAACATCCATGTGGAATCCCAGTTGCTTCCAGGAAAGTTGTTTATAATACTGCCGAATGGGCAAGACAAAGAGAACTTCTGCATTTTTTTTTCCTTTTTAAGGTAACTAACCCAATATGGTAAAACCTCAGCAAATGCAGGTTAAAACCATAATAAGATAACATTTCACATGCATCGAATTGGTAAAAAAAATTTATCTTTGTCGGGACTTCCCTGGCGGTGCAGTGGTTAAGAACCCGCCTGCCAGTGCAGGGGACACGGGTTTGAGCCCTTGTCTGGGAAGAGCCCACATGCCGCTGGAGCAAATAAACCCATGCGCCACAGCTACTGAGCCTGCGCCCTAGAGCCCATGAGCCACAACTACTGAGCCTGAGTGCCATAACTACTGAAGCCCTTGCACCTACAGCCCATGCTCCTCAACAAGAGAAGCCACTGCAATGAGAAGCCTGTGCACTGCAATGAAGAGCAGCCCCCTCTCGCCACAACTAGAGAAAGCCCACGTGCAACAACAAAGACCCAAAGCAGTCAAAAAATAAATTAATTTTAAAAAATTTATCTTTATCACTATCAAGAGCTAGCAAGAATATGGAGTAAAGAAAAAAAAATCTCATCCAGAACTAGTGGGAGTATAAACTAGTTCAACCACTTTGGAAAACACTGTGAATCATCCAATAAAGTTGATGGTGCAGATCCCTCACAAGGTACATACACTAGAGAAACTGCGTGTGGATGAGGAGTGCCCCCAGAATGCTCACAGAGCACTGTTTATAATAGCGAAATGTCTGGACCACCCGAATGTTCTTAAAGAAGATTGGATAAACTGGATATATTCCACAACAAAACACTATACAGGGCTTCCCTGGTGGCGCAGTGGTTGAGAGTCCGCCTGCCGATGCAGGGGACGTGGGTTCGTGTCCCAGTCCGGGAGGATCCCGCGTGCCGTGGAGCGGCTGGGCCCGTGAGCCATGGCCGCGGAGCCTGTGCGTCCGGAGCCTGTGCTCCACGACGGGAGAGGCCACAGCAGTGAGAGGCCCGTGTACAGCAAAAAAAAAAAAAACACTATACAGCTGTGAAAATTAATAAACTTAGGTTATGTATGTCAACATATGAGTGGTTATCACAAATAGAAACTACAATCCAAGCAAGTCAGGAAGACTACACACACTTTGATTTCATTTATATGAAGGTCAAAAACACACAAACTTGATAATGTGTCGGGGAACACTAAGAATGTGTTTAAGAACACATTCCTGTGTGGTGAAAGTATGAAAAAAAGCAAGGTGTGGCTAACAGAAAACTCACAGAGAGTGATTACATTTGGGGGCTGGAGGAAGGGGCATGTGATCAAGGAGAGGACAAACTCAAATACGTATGTGGTTACGAAGAGCAAGTTTTCTGTCTGCTCAATGATCTATTCCAAGATCCTGAGAGAGACTCTGAATTCACCAATGAGGTGGCAGTACTACATTTTCAGATTTTGCCTGGAAGACATTCCTATAGGCCTAGAGGTGAGTCTTATTGCTCTGTCATGTGGCTGAGTGACCTACTGACCATCTCTCATTATTTCAGGGAAATATTTGTTACAAGAGTTTTTTTGGGTAAAGATAGATGACCTTTCTAAATGTCTCATGTAAATGAGACATGCCCATATGTGCTGCATCCTGTTTATCCATTCCTGTCGCTGGACATTTAGGTTGCTTCCATGTCCTGGCTATTGTAAATAGTGCTGCAATGAACATCGGGGTGCATGCATCCTTTCAAGTTATGGTTTTCTCTGGATATATGCCTAGGAGTGGGATTGCTGGGTCATATGGTAATTCTGCTTTTAGGTTTTTTTTTTTATAAATTTATTTTAATTTATAAAAAGACCCAAAGGCCGTGTTGGGTCTTCCTTGCACACGGGCTTTCTCTAGTTGCAGTGAGCGGGAGCTACTCTTCATTGAGGTGCGCGGGCTTCTCATAGCAGTGGCTTCTCTTGTTGCGGAGCATGGGCTCTAGGTGGGCAGACTTCAGTAGTTGTGGCTCACAGGCTCTAGAGCGCAGGCTCAGTAGTTGTGGGCCACAGGCTTAGCTGCTCCACAGCATGTGGGATCTTCCCGGGCCAGGGATCGAACCCATGTCCCCTGCATTGGCAGGTGGATTCTTAACCACTGCGCCACCAGGGAAGTCCTCCTTTTCGTTTTTTAAGGAACCTCCAGACTGTTCTCCATCGTGGCTGTACCAATTTACATTCCCACCAACAGTGCAGGAGGGTTCCCTTTTCTCCACACCCTCTCCAGCATTTACTGAATATTACTCAGCCACAAAGAGGAACAAAATAGTGCCATTTGCAGAGATGTGGATGGACCTAGAGAATGTCATACAGAGTGAAGTAAGTCAGAAAGAGAGAAAAATATATAACATCGCTTATATGTGGAATCTAGAAAAATGGTAGAGGTGAACTTATTTGCAAAGCAGAAATAGAGTCACAGCTGTAGAGAATAAATGTATGATTACCAAGGGGGGGTTGGGATGAATTGGGAGATTGGGATTGACATATATACACTGCTATGTATAAAATAGATAACTAATGAGAACCTACTGTATAGCACAGGGAAACCTACTCAATGCTCTGTGGTGACCTAAATGGGAAGTCAATCTAAAAAAGAGTGGATATATGTATATGTATGATTGATTCACTTTGCTGTACAGCATGAAACACAACATTGTAAAGCAACTATACTCCAATAAAAATTAATTTTAAAAAATGAGACATGTCCATGTAAATGAACTAAGAGGCTTAAAAAATTACTGTTCAGAACCAAAACCTTTTTTTTATTGTATGATACGTATAAAAAGGTGCATATAAGACATTGCCATATGGCCTTTAGCCATAGGTCTCATCCTGTGTGACAGAAGAGACACAGAGGGGAGGGTGTGGTCAGGTGGCAAAATGGCAGACAGCCCTGACTCCTGGAGTGGAGAGGCTAAAGGCAGGTGTCCGAATTTCCTAATCCTCCCTACTAATCCCTTTGAAGTTCCACCCATCGTAAGATCCAGAATCGTCCCCATCCACATTTAAGCCAGGGTAGATATCTAAGCCACCAAAAACTGGCATCAAACTGCCTCACGGACAAGTTTGGATCTGACAGCCAGACCCCCAGAACTGGCCGGCAAGTTGGGCAGGCTTGCTCGTCATTTCATTTACCTCTCAGTCACGCAGTCCTACATCTCACGTGACTGAAACTTTCAGTTCCCACTGAGTATACTATTTTTTAAAATAGTCAACAGCAGTAAACTCACCACCTAGCTTAAAAATAGGCTATCCCCAGTACCTTTAATGCCTGTACGCTCTGCCCGTCATCTCCTTCCCTCCCCCACAAACAGAACCACTGCCCCCAGCCGCAGTTTCTGGCTCAGCAGGTCTGGGTGGCTGGAGAACGTGCATCTCTAACAAGTTCCCAGGAGATACTGATGCTGCTGGTCTGGGAACCACACTTTGAGAACCACTCCCTACAGCACACACCCAGGAACAGATTACTGGGCTGTAGGGTATGTACTTGTTCAGATTTTATTAGGGAATGCAAAACTATCTTCCAAAGTTGTACCAACTTACACTCTTGCCAGCAGTAGGTAAGTGTCTGTTGCTGGAAATCCTTGTCAACACCTGAGTATCATCTAACTTTAAAATGTGTGCCCATCTGGTATGTGTGAAATGGTATCTCACTGTGACAAATCTCTTTTTCCAGTCTGTAGTTTGTCTCTCATTCTTTATGGTTTTTGTTGAACAGAAGTTCCCTTATTTATATTAATGCAGCCAAATTTATCAGTCTTTTCCTTTATGGGTCATATTCTTTGTGTTTTATTTAAGAAGACACCCCTACTCTAAAAATTTAAAGCTACTTTCCCACATAGTATTCTAAACATTTTATGTGTCTTCCTTTTACATAACAGTCTTTAATCTGCCAGGAATTGATTTTTGAGTATGGAGTAATATATGGGTCCAATTTCATTTATTTTACCCTCTTGAGATACAAGGATGACCTCTTGTCCAAGCACTATTTACTGAATATCCCATCATTTCCCCACTGATCTGCCTTACTGTCTCTATCAGAACTTAAGTGTCCTTATATGTCTGGGTTTACTTCTGGGTTTCTGTCTGTTCTGTTGAACTACTGTGAGTCAATAGCATACTTTTAACTACTTTAACATTATGACATCTTACTATCTCATAAAGCAAGACCTCCTAATTTATTTTCGCCTTTAAAAAGCTTGCATATCTTTTGCCATATTTATCACTAGGTAAATAATGTATTTTGCTATTGTAAATTGTATCTTTTTTAAAAATTAAAATCTGCATGTGTGCTCGCTGATGGACACTTAGGTTGCTTCCATGTCCTGGGTATTGTAAATAGAGCTGCAATGAACATTTTGGTTCATGACTCTTTTTGAATTATGGTTTTCTCAGGGTACATGCCCAGGAGTGGGATTGCTGGGTCGTACGGTAGTTCTATTTTTAGTTAGTTGGGTTTTTTTGTTTTTTTTTTTGCGGTACGCGGGCCTCTCATTGTTGTGACCTCTCCCGTTGCGGAGCACAGGCTCTGGACGCGCAGGCTCAGCGGCCATGGCTCTCGGGCCCAGCCACTCCGCGGCATGTGGGATCTTCCCGGTCTGGGGCACGAACCCGTGTCCCCTGCATCGGCAGGCGGGCTCTCAACCACTGCGCCACCAGGGAAGCCCTGCATAGTATGCATTTTAAAAGACATTTAATATTTATCCAGAATTTCAGTTGCTATGGGTATGGTTTTTCAGAGTATCTAGGATGCCATTTTCTTTATCTTTCCTTAAACTTTAATTGCACTGATTTTGTCATACATAATAAAAATATCACTAGATCACTACAGCATCTAATGAGGAGGATTCAAATTTGAAAATTTATTTCCTAAATCAGCTCAGTGACTGTTCTGACAAGTTCTTTCCTGAGAATCGACCACACATAGCTTTGGTCATTTCTCTCCATCAGAACGTGGTGGGGAGGAAACGTTAAGGTGGGCAGAAGGGGGATGGGGGATTCATAATTTCTATCTAACACAGATAACTTGGCCTAGAAAACCAAAATGGCAAAATATGTACAATGGGTGAAACTGGGTAAAGGATTTACAGGATTTCTTTGTACTATCCTTGCAACTTTCTAAGTTTCCAAAAAAAAAAAAAAAAGTTAAATAGAAACCTTCAGGAATAACTAAAATCATAAACCCGACCATGCTGGAGTTACAGCCACACCATCTTCTAAAGGATTCTTTCTGGTTCATGACCCTCCTAAGGGGGCAGTAAGCATGTGATATCCATGAACATTTCTCACCACAGCTGAAGGGACAACCCAAGGCTGGCCCACAAATTATGCCTAACAGGCTGGATGAAAAGGTGAAGTGGGCTGATTGGATGCTTCTCTATGGAACTAGAAAAGTGAAAGACTGAGCTAGTTATCAACAGAAGGTGGTATTGAAAAGTGGTGATGTAGAAGGTGGAGAACTTGCCATGGACCCTGAGCAAGCGGAAAGTCCAGAGGAATCAAACTGGACAAGAGGAGGAAGCCAGCTCGTACAGGGACAGAAAGACAGTTACTCGGAGCCAAGTCACATTCACGGTCATACACTAGGGTGAGAA
>NW_006790915.1:267766-271316 GCF_000442215.2 Lipotes vexillifer | reverse complement strand
CCAGGAATTCCTGCTGCAAAGATTCTCTAGAGCTGACCCAAATCCGAAACCCCAGACTCTAGACTCCATGTGGTCAGGCCTATGATGGCTCAGTTTCATTTGATGGCCCTCACTGCTCCCCATGAATCCTTACTTCTGGTCTTTATTGCTTAAAACCAAAAGAACCCAACTGCATCCCTCTAACCAATACTTTTCCGCATGAAATTGAAAAATACGTGACCTTTAATGATGTCGTAAATATAAGCCTGAAGTCATTTATAGAGTTCTGCCACTAATGCTGTATTATATTCATTGTGCTTAACTACATCACTAACCAACCAAAAATTTAAAAACCACTCTTTAATTTAAAGCCAGCCTGTCTTAGCTAAAGCTGCTATAACAAAATACCTAAACTGGGTGGCTTATCAACAAGAGAAATCTCTCTCTCACGGTTCTGGAGGCTGGAAATCTGAGATCATGGTGCCACCATGGCCAAGTTCTAGTGAAGGCCCTCTTTTGGGACACCATCTGCTGACTTTTCACTGTGTCCTTATACGGCAGGAAGAGGGGGAGAGCTCTCTGGGGCCTCTTTTATAAGAACACTAATCCCATTTGTTAGGGTTCCACCCTCATGACCTAATCACCTTCCAAAGGACCCCAACTCCTAATAACATCACACTGGGGATTAGGATTTCAACATATGAATTCCAGGGGGACACAAACATCCAGTCACCCTTTTACTAAATCTCTTCCCCCTCTAGCTTGCTTTCTTTACAGAGCCAGTTTTTCTCATGGAACCTACGTGAACACGGAGAGGCAGATGCTGGGTGGTCAGCTAGAGTCACCCACTAGCCTTCTTATTTCCAGGAATGATTCAAATCTGTGCATCAGCCTAGTGACCACACGTCATGGCTACCTCATGCTGCACCTGAGACATGCATGTGGACTGAACCTTTGACCTTCCCGTGCATCTGGCCAGGCCCTTCAGCTCTCACAGACTAGCTGCTTCCACCCTGCACAGCTCCTCCCATCACTAACCCTGAGAGTACATACGATGGCCATAGACAAACCTAGAACTGTTCTCTCCACAGAGGTGGGAGGAGGGCTAGGAGAACACCTGCGCCCGTGGGCCCAAGTATACTTCTTCAGGCCAGGAACATCTTGTGTGCAGTAAACCCTTGGAGAGGATGTGTAGTTTCAGCTGCGTGTTGCTCATTTTTCACAGGACTGTGAGTATTAAGCTAATGTGCTGTGTTTCCACCTGGAAGCGGCTCTCTGCCACGTCCCACAGGTTGCACAGGCCTTTCTCCCACCACAGGGTCTGAGAATGTAGTCTCTGGGGTCTGAGTTCTCTGATCCTTTTAAAAGTGTTTTTTCATTTCAGTGATAATCTAAGCGATGACTACCAGCTATTCTGGCTCCTCTGAAGATTGGGGTGCCTACATCCCCAGTTGAGATTACTATCACAGTGCTGCTAAGTGAGCCAAAGGCAATGCCAGGGTCTGCAAGAAGCTGGTCCTTTAAGAGGCACTGTACATTGTTCATGTTTGAGAAACTCTGGAGTAGTTTATTTAACTGTGGGAGATGATCTGCCCTAAGATCATGTATAATGTGGCCATTTGCAAAGGTTTCAGATGACTTCTCAGTGGTGAGGGTCCCCTGTCTCCTGACTCTCCCACAGGACTTGCTGGGTCAACTGTTCCCATTACAGCCCAGGGAGGTCCGTCTCGACTCCTCCCAGCCTAGAGGTGGGTCAACTTTCCCCACTGGTGGTCGTGCACCAGCTTCCAGAAGTGGTTTTCAACCAGGACGCTGTTGGGGAATCCCATAAACACAGGAAGGAAACATGTCTGGCTCTCCAGCCAGATTGGCAAGACCTGAAACACCCAGGCTCTGTGGACAAATGTTTTTTTTTTTTGGCTGTGTTGGGTCTTCATTGCTGCGCGCAGGCTATTCTCTAGTTGCGGCAAGCGGGGGCTAATCTTCATTGCAGTGCGAGGGGTTCTCATTGCAGTGGCTTCTCTTGTTGCAGAGCACGGGCTCTAGGCACACAGGCTTCAGTAGTTGTGGCTCGTGGGCTCAGGCTCTAAAGCGCAGGCTCAGTAGCTGTGGCGCATGGGCTTAGTTGCCCCACGGAATGTGTGATCTTCCCGGACCAGGGCTCGAACGCCTGTCCCCTACATTGGCAGGCGGATTCTTAACCACTGTGCCCCCAGGGCAGCCCCCAGATTTGCTTTTATAGACGTTCTTTGGCTCAGCCGAGCCCATCCTGTTGGGACTTCACTGGCCCCGTCACACCCATTTCAGGGAAGCCTCCAGATGGCCGGCCAGGAAGGAGCCTTTCAAACTTATGCAAGGCACTTTCGCCTCCCCGGTTTGACAGGCACCCCCCACATAGGGGATGAGCCTGTCACTTGTGTGCTTAAGAAGAGGGGTTCACTGCTTGTGGTCATTCCCCCCCGACCACTCTTTTGAATATCCTGAAACAACAGGAATGAAGAATATCAATTAAGATTATTCCTAGGCTCCTGAATCCACTGCTGAACACGTAAAACCCTGGGCAGAGAGGAGCCTCTGCCACTTAGCCGGGGCAGGATGGGGCAGACAGGATGTCCAGCCAGCTCCTGAGGCCCAGGGTCAGCCCTGGCCAAACAGGAGACGACCGGGCCCTCTCCCCATGCCACCCTCCCACCATGACGTTATGCCTTCAGCCCCAGAATAGTAAAGGACGTTTGGGAAATTCACACTCTAAAAATATTTCCTTTTTTCATGTAGGCAAGATAACACAGGAGTGACAGTGGCTTACTAAGAATGCCGTTCCCTCATTATGTAACACGGACAAAAATAAAGTGTTCTGGGCCAAAAACAGGGTTGAAAAAGAGGAATGTGAATAAATAGCACTGACAAGTCATTATTTACTCAAACTGTCAAATGGCTGAAGAACTTGAGGAAAGTTCTGATCCACACTGACACATCACTGTGTCACATCATGTGACTACGGAGGGAGCCCAGGTCAGCGTCCTGACAAGTGTCTGTGGCAGAGGCCGCTCAAGGAAAGTCGCGCAGTGCACACTCCCTCCCCCGTCATCAGCCAGCAGTAAGACTGGGGCTCCCGGATGCTGGGAGCACTGAGCTCCCTCGCGAGACTGCAGCCCATCCTGTCAGGTGACAGACAGGGTGCAGGTCGAACTGGAGCGCCCAGCCGGGTACCCTCGCTGGAGGCTGTCGTGCCGGCAGGTGGCTGGTTGCGAGCCACGGGTCCCTCTCCCAGCAGAGCCGCTGCCCCTCAGGGGTCAGAGCAGGGCATCCAGACTCACCCCAGCTTTCACTGCCCACCGCCCCGGCTTCTCCAAGTCCTGCCAGTGTCACTTGCTGAATCTCTCACCCCCTCACTACTGCCGTGGTCAAGGCCACTGCCATCTTGTGCAGGGATCACCATGGCGACCACTCTAGTTCCTGATGGGTGAGTCTCGTCTCACACCTCTGTTCCTCTACTGAAAACCTTCCAGAGCTTCTCTGTTCTCACTCAACAAGCTCCAAACTCCCCAAAGGGGCATGTGAGGTGCTGAAC
>NW_006790915.1:266854-267743 GCF_000442215.2 Lipotes vexillifer | reverse complement strand
GAACCGGCCGCCGCTTCCCTCTCTGCTCTGGCCACACCGGCATCGGGGCTGGGGGCCTCTGCAGATAAGCCTGCAGCCTGGAACGAGCCAGGACTCTTCCCAAGTTCCTGCCCCAGCCCTCTGCCTCGATAAAGTCTACTCAGCCTTTAACTGTAACCTCCTCCACGGAGCCGGGTGCCAAGGAGGGGGAAAGGAATCAAAAGAAAACCACTCATTTGATGAGAGGGTAGGAGATTTCGAAGTCCCTCTCTCGTTGCGTCACCTCTATGAACACCGGCTGCTGGACGTGTCCTCACGTGAAAACCAGAGCTTGTAGCCAACAGCTAAGCGGTCATTCGTCCACAGCTGGGTCACTTAGTACAGCTAAGTACCTGGAGCATGCTGGGCACTTTTCAGATATTATCTTGTTTAGTTTTTGTAACACCCCATCTTGCAGAGGAAGAGGTTCGGCGTCTTGTGGCTGATAAAAGCTGGGATTTGATCTCTCCTGAGCCAGGCCTGTGCTTCTGCCATCAGGCCCAGGGCCTACTAGCAACTAGAGGGGCACACATCCATCTGGATGTCTTTTGAATGACGCTTTTAGGGGTTGAACTGTGACCCAAGCGCCCATCCGAAAAAGTAAGATATGTTGAAGTCCTAACCCCAGTACTTCAGACCGTGACCTTGTTTGGAAATAAGGTCACTGCAGATGTAACTAGTTCAGATGAGGTCATACTGGAGCAGGATGGCTGGTGTCCAAAAAAACAGACGCAGACTCACGGTGGGGTGGAGGGACACTCTGCCATGTGATGACAGAGGCAGAGACAGAAGCGCTGCAGCTGGGAGCCAAGGAACAAGGATGCCAGCAACCACCGGCAGCTAGAAACAGGCAAGGCAGCCTCCTTCCCTA
>NW_006790915.1:247028-266808 GCF_000442215.2 Lipotes vexillifer | reverse complement strand
CCCTACACGCTTCAGGGGGAGCACCGTCCTGCCAACACCTTGATTTCCAGCTTGGAGCCTCCAGAACTGTGAGACAATAAATTTCTGCCATTTTTATGCCACCCAGGTTGTGATACTTTGTTACCACAGCCTTAGGAAACTAATACAGTGGCGAATTCTCTTTTTCTCTCCTGGGAAATACTTTTTATCACAGGCCTGCTCAGTACTATAGACGGTCAACTCACCAGCTTTGAACCCAGCTAACAGCATCTGCAGCACCAGCCGGCCCAGCCTGCACATGGCTCCCTCACAGGCCATTCGTCTACCTTATTCTGGGACAAAGATGGAGACAAACCTGCAAACTTAAACAAAAAATAAACATTCTATCATGGTTTTGCATGAAAAAATAATCCAGCTTTTTTTTTCAACCTGATAGGGCAGATATGTACCTTCCTTTGAGAGGCTCGCTCAGCCGCAAAGCAGCAGAGGGAAATGTGCCTCTGAGTCGACATTAAGATCTCCGCCAGGAACTGCCAAGGTTGGCCTCGGGGAGGGGACGAGAGGGGCGCGTCCCCAGAGACCCAATCAGAGACTGAGCCATGTTCCTGTCCTCTCCAGGTAGGGGCCAAGTTAGGGGCCTTCGGTCCGGCTGCCTTCCTTGGCAGGTAAGCTCAGCCCAGGAATGATCCCTGCAGTAGGCCAGCCTTCACGGGGGAATTTATCCACGACCACCAGTCACACATCACAAGCTCCCAGGGGAAAAACTGCCGGCAAAGAAGTTGTGTTAATATGAACTGGCTTTATTTTGTATTTCAAGAATTAGACCAGCCCACTTTCACAGGCTGATGCCAAGCTCCACTTCTCAGAGCTAGAGAAATGCTGGCAGCAGCCTTTGGCTTTCAGGAGCTAATATCCTGCGACACTCTGGTTTTATGGTGCCCAGTGACAAAGAAATTGAGTTGAGAAGATTCAAACACAAGTTTTGCCACTGAGATGCATTCATTCATTCACTCTTTGCTGAATGCCAAGTCCTATCCATTGCCCTGCATGCCCAGAAGAAAAGCGCAGGCAGCAAGAGCGGGTTACGGTTGGCTTGAAACAGATTGAACTGGCTTCATGCTCTTGCCCTCTCCCTCATCCTACCCTCCTGCGCCCACCCCCCATCCTCCAGTTCCTGGCAAGGAAGAGTACACAGCAACCGAAACCCCATCTGGTTTAGGGCGCAAGTGTTAAGTGCAGCACTGGTTGGAGGGGACACGAATCCTCCCACCCGGTGGTCACCTCTGTTCTTTCCCAGTAAGAATTGTATTACCTCTCTGATTGCATTTGTTACTCTGCAAGCACAGGTATGCACCAGTCAGTGCTTAGGCCGCATCTTACTCAGTGTCTCAATGGCGTTTGACCCAGTTGATCAACTCCCTCCAATTTTTTTTTTCCTTGGCTTCTAGAACATCACACTTCTGGCTTTCCTTCTACATCAGTGGTTATTCCTTCCCTGTGTCCTCTGGCCGTCCTCCTCCTCTTCCTGATATCTGGTTCAATCCCCAGACCATCTCTTTGCATTGTGTTCACTTCTGAGTGGTCTCATACTGTCCTATGGCTTAAGTACTGTCTGTATCTAAATTTCCCAATTTATAGCACAAGCCCAAACCTTTTCCTTAAACTCCAAACTTACACAACCACTTCTAACTGTATTAATTATCTATTGCTGTGTAACAAATGGCCCCCAAATTCAGAAGCTTAAAATAACAAACATTCTCTCACGGTTTCTGAGGGTCGGCAAACCACGAGCAGCTTAGCCTGGCAGTTCTGGTGCAAGGTCCCTCAGGAGGCTGCAGTCTTCTGAGACGGGAGAATCCACTTCCAAGCTCACATGGCTTCTGGCAGGAGCCCCCATTCCGCAGGATGTGGGCCTCTCCCTAGGGTTGTTTGCGACCTGGCAGTCGACTTCCCCCAGAGCGAGTGATCCGAGAGAGAAAGCCACTCTGAGACTGATGTCTTTCCTAACCTAATCTTGGGAGTGACACACCAACACTTTTTCCGTGTTCTGTTCACCACAAAGCCCAGCTCTGGTATAATTTTGGGGTGGAGACTACACAAGGGTGTGAATCCCAGGAGGGAGGAGGCAGGGAGCCACTGCGGCCACCCCAGACGCTGGCTCCCCCAGGTAGATCTAATTGTTAGCTCAGAGTTAGCAAGTCCTAACTCCAAATCTTTATTCGCATCCTCCCCGCAAACCTGTTCTCCCCTCAGCCTTCCCCATCTCAGTATGTGACAGCATCACTCGGTTACTCAGGCCCCAAACTTCCAGCTCACCCTTGACTCTTTCTCATACCCTCAGTAATTCCGTCAGCATATTCTGTGCATTCTGCTTCCAAAACGTGTACCAAATCTGATCACCTTTTACCCACTCCGCTGCTACCACTCCAGTGCAAATCTTCAACACTCCTACTAATTTCACTGCTTGCACCCCTGCCTCTGCAGTTTATTCTCCACACAGCAGCCAGAGTGAAGAGTTTCCAAATGTCAGATCATGACACCATGCCCCACCCACCCGCCCCCTTCAAAATTCTCCACTGGCTTTCCCTTTCAATCAAGAAAACAAATCCCAGCTCCTAATGTTTAGTGTGATCTGGTCTTAGCACGTTTGCCCAACTTTTTTTTCTTCATCCTTTTCCCTCCCCTACTGTACTCCCTGGCCACTCTGACCTTTTCTCGGCACCTCCGACATACCACGTTTACTCATACCTCTGCCTTTTTCTATCCCGTCTGGGGTCATCTCCCAGGCGCCCACAAGGCCGGCTCCCTCACTTCATTCAGGTCTCTGCTCAATGTCACTGCCTCACAGGCCTTCCTTTATCACCTGTCCATAAACCACTCTCCCCCCACTCAGGTAATTTGATCATACTTATCCCTTGATGTAAACGCCATGAGGGCCTTTTACCTGTCCTGTTCACTGCTGTATCCCCATCGCCTAGGACAGTACCTGGCAAACAGCTGGCATTCAATAAAAGTCTGCTGAACTAATGAATGGAATATAAAAATAAATGCTTAGAGAGTTTTAAAAATCCCATCCTGAAGAAAAATGTGGATTACTGTGGTGGTATAGGGACACATAAAGTGGGAGGGCCCATGTGAGGACACTTCCTGTTGGTTCCACAAAGCACTTGTCAGGCTCTCTGCAACATGTTACAAAGCACAAAGGAGGGGGAAAAAACCACTGTCGATATAATTGCTACTTTCCAATTTAGTACCAGATCTAGGACATGTAAATACTTCTTAGCCTCTCCAATCCATTTAGTGTGGTCTAAAACCCACCACGTCACTCCCTTGCTTCGAACTCTTGACTCACCAGTGCCCGAAAGACACGGCCCTAACTTCTTGCTGTGGTTTACCCAAAACTTCCTCATCTCACCTCAGTGACCTCACCATCTTCACATCTTGCCTCTTTCTACTCTGGGTACCTCACCCAGCCAAACTGAAATGCTGGCTATTCTCCAAAGATACATTTTCCTTTACTCCTGAGTTTTCTGCACATTCTGTGTTCTTCTACCCGTAACAATCTTCCTACGCCCTCCTGTATCAGTTCATTTTTGCAGCATAAAAGACCACGCCAACTCTCTCTTCCTTCTGCAGGCTTCTTTGCATGTCTCACAGTTCCCAGGAGGAAGAGAAGGCAAACCTCAACGTGCAAATACTTTTCAAGTCTCTGCCTGTGTCACGCTTGCTAACACCCCATTGACCAAAGAAAGACACGGCAAAGTCCAGAACGAAGGGCTGGAAAAATAAAGTCCACTTCATGGGAGCAGCGGCACAATCACAATTAGGGCAAGCATACAGGGACGGGGAAATAACTGTAGTTCTTCTTTGCAAGAAGAACTCAGCTCCTACTTAGAAATCATCTCCTCTAGAAAGATTTCCCTGATCCCTAAAGCCTGACTGAAAAACCTCTCCCATAACCCCTCATATTCACTATTTTTAAAAACATTAATTAATTAATTTATTTATTTTTGGCTGTGTCGAGTCTTCGTTGCTGCGCGCGGGCTCTCTAGCTGTGGGGGCTACTTTGTTGTGGTGCGCGGGCTTCTCATTGCGGTGGCTTCTCTTTGCTGCAGAGCATGGGCTCTAGGCATGCGGGCTCAGTAGTTGCGGCATGCAGGCTGTAGAGCGCAGGCTCAGTAGCTGTGGTGCACAGGTTTAGCTGCTCCGCAGCATGTGGGATCTTCCCGGACCAGGGCTCCAACCCATTTCCCCTGCGTTGGCAGGCGGCTTCTTAACCACTGCACCACCTGGGAAGTCCTCTGTTCACTATTACTGCATGTATTAGTCTCCACTACCAACAAATGAATGAATGAATGAATTACTAAATAAACATTGGACCTCTAGTTCATACCATCGAGTTGACTGCACTCTCCGTTTTATAGCAATGTTACCTCAGTCTTCCCTACCTGAGGGGAAGGTCACTGAAAGGAGGGAGTATGTTCGGTTTCTGTTTTACCTTAATTGCCTAGTACAGTACCTGATACGAAGTAGGTACTTAAAAATATCTTAAAATCAACAAACACATAACTATAATAAAAGTAAAATGGGATAATGTCATTTAAAAAGGCACAAAGTGTTCTTGAGATCCCTGCAAGACTCAGCAGGCTGCAAATATTTAGGAAAATCTGAGACAGCATAAAACTAACTGAAATAAGAACAAAATGCCCACTGGAGGGGAGAAAAGAAGAGAAAATTAGCCAGAGAAAGCAACACCTTCCCTTTTATTAGATTCACAACGCCTTTTTAAAGTCCAACCTCTCTTTGAAAAATGTTTTTTTGTTATTAACTTCCTCATTAGAAAGCAGATAAACGCTGTCCTTGAAAGGTATGTTTCTCCTTGGTACTGCGCTCAGTCCTTGGGCTGCACTGTGTGGTTTACCAGCAGCAGTCAAATCCAGCATCTCAGAGAAGAGTGCTGTGAAGGCCAGGAGGTAATCAGCTAGAGCCTCCTATACTACATACATACATTATATATATATATGCATATATATATACATATATGTACACACATATTTACATTTTTTTAACGAAAATAATATAACATAGGGTTTACAGAGCTCTATTAATTCTTTAAAGTTACATAGGCAAGCTCTATGCTTCAGTATGATCATTTTTTACTTTGGATTAAAGTGGGAATTTTAGCCCTAAAAATAGATTTAAGATTACCGAACAGAGGCCATATAGCAACACAGACTTGATAAATCTTGATCGTCACATAACTAGAAATATGTTATTGTTATCCTTATGCTAGGTGCTACACATCCCCCATCGATTATCTTCATTTTAACTATAATACAAAAGCAAAATAGTTCACTGAAGTAATCTTCTATTCATTACATTAGCACATATGCCGAATTATACTAACTGCACGATAATCTCTATGTTCAGAGGCTATATTTTTAGCGTGTGCTCATCTCTGCTTCATTAAATACTGCAAGCAACCACAAAAAAAGGAATGCATGTTGTACAGCAAGAGAGAGAACAACGATCTGCAGGGTGATATCTTCCAGGGCAACCAAAGACAAAACAAGTCAGAGAAACAAACCTTACGAGAGATATAAAACTAATTTGCAGTGACATTTAATATATAGTTTTTTTATCAGAAGGAATACATTTAAGTCACAGTTACATGGAAAAACACAGACTGTGAAATTCCAGGCTTTCTCCTAGAATATTCAAAATGCTCATCAAAAGTCAATTAGTACAGTAAAGATGGCCACCAGGTAATTGAATAAACAGAATGTCATTTAGTATTTTAAAAACAGATTCTGGGAGTAGAAGCTACCACCAAAATATCCAGAAATCTGAGTTAACTGGTACTCTACTTTGCATACTTGATACTAATAAATATAATAGGTGTTTACAGAGACTATGAATGCAGGGCAATAGCCTAAGGGATAGTCACGGAAAAGAAGAAATGAACACAATCCTGCTGGAGGGAATACACAGACCTCCTGCTGTTGTTCTGGTCCCCCCCATCCCCCAAACAACAAGGGCCATCTCTTTGGGGAAGAAATCTTTCAATAGCTGAAGCCCATTCCTCTGCCCCCCACAAGACCCTAGAGAGCCCAGTGGAAAGTCTCTCAGATGCTGGTATGATTCTTGATCACCAAACTGGACAGGTCCTCTTCATGGCCTCTCAGGTTCTGACTGGCACAACCTCCTTCCCACAGAAGGGGTTAGCACTGTCTGTGAAGCCACAAATGAGGGAACTCTAGAAGGATTAGAAGAAGGAGGTATCTGATGAAAAGGCACCTGCAAGTCTGAAATCCTCTTTGGTAAGGACACTGTACATGCGCTGAGGCAGAGCCCGGGAGTAGGGAGCGGGGCGGGGCACGGTCGTGCGCAAAATGAGCTCCCGGCCCGCAGCGGGTGGGAAGTCTGCCGCCAGGTTCTGCTTCTTCTCTTCTGGGGGGACCATCCTCTTCAGATCCTCCTCCGGCGGAGCCATGGCTGCAGCCTTGAAAAGAATCACATGCTAGTTCAAGAGCAGGCCGAATGCTAAACTCAGATCATTTTGAAGGACAGCTGAATATGCATGATAAATACATAAAAATGTTCTACATTACTCAGTAATGCAGTCAGTTATGTTATGATTGCTCAAAAAATCACAACACAGAAAATGCAAGAAGCTTGAAACACTGCATGAGCAGCCAGAGATTACAAATAAACTGGTGACACAGACAGAAGATAATGACTGCCAGGCAATCTGCTTTGTAAAGTGAGGGCCATATTCAGACATCTGATGAAGAGGGACAATGGAGCTGTTCTGGTTTCTATACATTTCTTCTAGCAGTGACCCAAGTCCAAGTCTGATGTCCTCAGTCCAGTAAAGAACTGCTGCTCTCCAGAGTCTGGAAAGATGATTTTTTACCGATTCTTTCAATTCTTTTTAAGGTTCATTTGTCAAATTAAAACTGAGGACACTGGTTTTGTTTGCTGGGTTGGTGACTAATGTAACGTGGAAGTGATAGAGGTCCATGAAATGTAGCAGTGGCCACAAAAGAGAAGTTCTCAATATTAAAGGCATCTATTTTTTCATTAAAATTGAATAAAATACGTATTCAACTAGAGCTTTCATTTTAACTCTGATCACTATGTTTCTTTCACAATACCATCAATTTGGAAAAAAATAATTGTTTTGGCAATGGAAATATGAAATCATGTTATGCTAAACACCAGCAAGAAAGGTATGCCAAACCCAGACTGTTAAAGAGGTGGTTGATTAGTCTTAATGACCTTATGAAGTTAGAGGGATGGGAAGGAACAAGGAACTATGAGGGACAAAGGCTATTTTGTTACCTCATCAGAAGATTCAGTCAGCTTGAGAAAGGGTGAGAAAAGAAACAGTGATGAAAGGGAAACAAGCAAGATGGTTTAAAAAGAGCTAGACAAGAGATTGCAAGATTATTTCAGAGACAGCATGCACTACGTTAAGGAACATGATCCTATCAAAAGAATATCAAGACAAAAACACACCACATACAACACACCTAGCCGTCCAACTGAGCAGACAAATCTCACTACTCATGCATCTGATGGCTCAAGAGGCAACGTACAGAGGGTCACTTAATGGGGAAATGATTCAGCAAAAATTTAGCTCTTTTCCCAAAGATTAAGATACTAAAAAAAGTACTCATGTCTTGAAAAATAGATAACCCAATGAATTTAAGACTAGATGTCTGACTTATTCAATTTAGAAAGACTAAGGCAAAATCCAATCAGTGGTCTGTTTGCTGAATTCTATTTAAATATGGATATACCACTGACACATAAAATCATGATGAAAGTGTATTAAAATGTATGATTTTAAGGAAAAGTTCTAAATATGTAAAATTACTGTAGGCTATAAAATATTTTCAGTGAAATTTTATAACTTTAAAAAAGTTAACATCTTGATTTAATAGAATTGATATAAAGTATCAATTATGAAAAATTATGTGAATAAATTTGAATGGTTTCTATTAATTAGCCAGATATTTAAGAGGTGAGTTTAAAAATGTACCAGCCAGATGCTTGTTATATGGATTACAGTCTGCCAATTCCCTAAAAACATTCACTTCAAGGTTTGAAAGTTTAAAATATTTTAAAATTATATAATGTGGGATGAATGTACAATTTCAGTATCCATTAAAGGGGATTAGCTATACAATAAGCCCAGTGACAAGATGATATACACTCTTATATTTACTAATGTAGAAAGATAATTACACTGAGCGGAAAATAAGAACAAAGTAAACTATGTAATATAATCCTATTTTGTAAAATTTACATATATTTGTATATACTAGATGTTAAATGTTGACAGTGATCACCAGTGGGGTAGTGAGATTAATGTGATTCATTTTTCAGTGTCATTAATTTTTCATTATAATTCTCTGTATTATCCAAATTTTTACAGTAAGACTTTACTTACAGTGTCAGGGAAAAAGCTTATTTCCATATTGGGGAAAATAATTTTTGCTTATGTATCTAGAACAATGAGAGTGTTCTACTCTCAGCATTAAAAATATTTTATAGGGCTTCCCTGGTGGCGCAGTGATTGAGAGTCTGCCTGCCGATGCAGGGGACACGGGTTCATGCCCCGGTCTGGGAGGATCCCACATGCCGTGGAGCGGCTGGGCCTGTGAGCCATGGCCACTGAGCCTGCGTGTCCAGAGCCTGTGCTCCGCAGCGGGAGAAGCCACAACAGTGAGAGGCCCACATACCGCAATAAAAAAAAAAAAAAATTTTATGAATACTTCAGATTTTAAATCGTCATAACACACAGGTTTTAAAAAATGAAAGAATTTTTGCAGTATAAGGAAAATTCATATTGGTATTAACAAGGAAATGTGCTTATAAGCACTGGCTAGTAAACTGGCAAATATATCACAGGATGTGAAAACAGACTTGGTTCTGGTTTCATGCCAGAGAGAAAAACAAAGTAAATCAAAGTAAGCATCTATTGCTTGCTAGAACTTTAATTTATAAGGAAATATTTGGTTTTTAACTTGAAATCCTTAAATTTAGGGGGCCACCCCATAAATAATCTCAGGTTTTAGTTCTTGCTAAAATTCCTATCAATATATTTGGCTATGATTTTGAATATGTTAAAATTCAATATATTCAAATTCAAATTTATATATTCAATGCACTCCAGACCGACTCAAAGGAGATTATGAAGTTTTTATTCCATGTGTAAATCCACGAAAATTCTTTTTCTCATTTGACTGTGAGAATTATACCTTCAAAACTGGGCCATTCTAGTGTCATCACAGTGCTATATAAGGGGCGCCCTGTATTTAGTACACTTCAAAATACTTTTATCATAATCTTTAATATTAATGAGTTCTGATGTGAGAATCACCTACGGAATACCAGCGCCTCTTAACCAGTAAACAAGAACAGTACAGAGAGAATCAACCCGAAGTATAACTAATACCATCCTCATAAAAATCCAAATCGTAACAGTTTTAGAATGTCAGAGGTACTGTATGATTTTTAAAACTTTTATCAGTAGAGGTAATGACACAGGAAAGTTTTCAAATTGAGCTTTCTTTCTGTGCTGAAGACCGTTTTCCATAGTCCTAAAAATCTGAATCTTGCTCTTCCTTCTTAGGAACACTCTGAAGTTAGATTTCTTCACCATTATAAGAACAGTTAGATTTACTAACTCCAAGCTAAGTTGTGAATCCATTGCAGTACATGGAGTTTAAAACTGGTAAAACTAAACTCTAATTTGAAAGTAGTAAACATTTTTTCCACAGCACAGCACTGGCCATTGCTAAACAAGTCCCTATCAGATTCGTTAACAAGGAATTTCAGGCCATTTTAACTTCTGAAATTTAGGTACTAAAATAAACTTATCATTTTATTTAAACATGTAAGAAAGCAGATGGATTTCAAAGACTAAAAAGTTACTGTTGAGAGTCATTATTTCTTCAGTGTTCAAATCCAATGCTGTTATTAGCAGCTGTAGAATCGGCCATGTGTGGGAATCAAAACAGTACCTTAGGGCTTCCCTGGTGGCGCAGTGGTTGGGAGTCCGCCTGCCGATGCAGGGGACGCGGGTTCGTGCCCCGGTCCGGGAAGATCCCACATGCCGCAGAGCGGCTGGGCCCGTGAGCCATGGCCGCTGGGCCTGCGCGTCCGGGGCCTGTGCTCCGCAACGGGAGAGGCCGCAACAGTGAGAGGCCCGCGTACCGCAAAAATAAACCCCCAAAAAAACAAAACAAAACAAAACAAAAAACAGTACCTTACTGAGCAGAGGCCTGGAGAGATCATGACACAGTCAATAAGGAATCTCACATACCCTCTGAGCATTCACAAACAGCTTGTGAATGATCCTGCCAGCGTGTCCTCTTCCTGCACCGACAACTAACACCTCAGGTTGCTCCAAAAGGCAACTCACAAACCTGAAAGAGAGAGGTAATGAAAGGATAGAAAACAAGCTGCTCAGTTCACACTGGGTCAATCCTCCCTGATTCATTTTGGGGACAAACCGTCAAAATGATACTGGCGAACCCTACACCAAGGCTGGAGTGGAAATTTTTTAACAGGACAGATCGACATTTGGAATTAAAATCGACTCAAATGACAATCTTACTGCATTTCAACTGTTTTTGTAAATTTTTTTAATAGCCCATCTCTGTCAAAGTGTAAGAAAAAATATTCAGTCTATTTCTTTCAGACTATAGAAGATGCTACACTAAATAAAAGATTTTTTTTAAAGTTTTTAACAACAAAAACCATGTTTAATTTATTCAGCAAAGCAATGGTCCTTATTTCTCATTTTTGTTCTTTTAAGGGGTATGAGTGAGTGTGAGTGTGAGTGTGTGTGCATGCGCTTAAAATACATGTTTTGCTGGGCAAAGTTTCAATTGTAAGCTGTGCCATTATGTGCTGGAAACACTCTACTTCCAAGTATATCACAGACAACGTATGGTGGAGCTAAGAGAGTCGAAGGCACAGAGCCACCAACTCTGCACCACCTGCTCACTAACTCATACTGCTATCTTAGAAACAATTCCTGTGATTAGAGCATATTCTTCTCATTTAAGGGGAAGGAATTTTCAAGAGCAAAGAAGGCTGGGTGAAAATTTCAACAAAAGATATAATATTCAAACAAGAACTTGTTAAAAGCTATAGCAAATGCCTTGTCATATAATATTATTTATCATCAATAATGCCATTTCTCATGGAAAGACTGATGAAAATTTTAGTTATAACAAATTCAAGCTGCTCAAGTAGCTAATTTGGAAACACTTTATCACCTATTGAAACATCGTCGTCCTTTCAAGTACCTCAGGCAAAAATGGACAGGGACCCACAGTGACAGGCTCCCTTAGAAATGGTCCAAATCTTGGAAGGAGGAAAAGACTGACCCAATCATTTGCCTCATCACGGAGAGGCCATCTGGTCACTCTTTCAAAACACATTCACAGAGCACGGAGGGTATGCACATTTGCTATCACAAATCTTATTCAGAAGATTTAGTAACTCTTTAGTAAATCTTGTGTAAAAACTAGGAATATTGAGCAGAAATAGTTTCAGAACACCTCTGCCTGTACTTAAGGAACAGTGAGAGTGGAAAGCAGAGCTCTGGGGCCCTGCAAGTAACAAAGAGTAAACAGCCAGTTCCTCCACAGGCAACTCCTCCAAGAGCAAACAAGGACACTCCTAGAAAGAGAGACCTGGAAGCCTTCATTCTAAAAGTGGGAGGAATGGAAACACGTGGCAAATACTCAAGAGATACAGGAGAGGTCAAATCCTATGATAAAGAAACATTTCTCTGTCTCTAGCCAATGCTTTTTACAAAAAACAGAGGAACACTACAAAAGAATCTCAATATTTTACAAAAATTTTCTAAAGAGAGTGGTGGCTTTTCCTATTGCAGATAAAAATGAGTTAATCAGATAGCAATTACCTTTCAAGATCTTCCTTTTCCTCCTCTTGTTCACATTTCTCAGTTCCAAACTTGGCTTTCAGTGAGCGGGCTCTAGCAATTATAGCTTCTACATTAGTAATTTGATGGATGATTTCCTAACAGTGAGTGAGAAAGGGGAGAGGCATACATTGGAAGACAGCAAAAAGCCTTTAAAAAATGTATCTTTAAAATAATTATTGCCAACTGGGGAGAACACTTGGAAAGATCAGACTTACTTCCAATTTCTTGTCTTCTGGATTGGGGAAGTGCAAAACTTTACTGGAATGAGATATTATTTGCTTTATAATCTTCTTAACTGAAGAAATGTTTTCCAGACTTTCTATTTTTAAAAAGATCAAAGCCATCATTAGATAAGTTAGGCAAAATCTACTTTTATTTTGGAAATGAACTAATGACTAATCAAATAAGACATTTACCTTCCTCCTTTACCTTGAGTATGGCTGCATGAATTACACAAGGTAACAGGTGCCTAGCAAGGTCTGCAGGTTTCTGTACTGCCAGATAGTGCAGCACCTGAAGGACACATGAAGTTAGATAAGTGATCAATGCAGTTGTCAAAGAATAAAGCAGCCATTTATTGGGTCAGCCAAAAGGTTCGTTCACTTTTTTCCGTGAGATGGCTCTAGCAGCAACTTAGTTTTCTTTAACTTCATTCGAAACAATTATGTTAGATCGTATGTGACAGCTGTCATATCAGTGTGCATTTAAAAAACGACTTAGCAAAATTGGTGAATTTTTGTGTAGCCATTTTAATATTGAAGATGGAAGAAAAAAAGCAACATTGTCGGCATATTATGCTTTATTATTTCAAGAAAGGTAAAAACGCAACTGAAATGCAAAAAGATTTGTGCAGTGTATGGAGAAGGTGCTGTGACTGATCAAAAATGTCAAAAGCGGTTTGAGAAGTTTCGTGTTGGAGATTTCTTGCTGGATGATGCTCCACGCTCGGGAAGACCAGTTGAAGTTGATAGGGATCAGACTGAGACATTGAGATCAATCAATGTTATACCACGCAGGAGATAGATGACATACTCAAAACATCCAAATCGAGTGTTGAAAATTTGCACCAGCTTGGTTATGTGATGTTTGGGTTCCATGTAAGTTAAGCGAACAAAACCTTCTTGACCATATTTCTGCGTGTGATTCTCTACTTAAACATAATGAAAACGTTCCAGGTTTTTGTTTGTTTATTTATTTATTTATGGCTGCATTGGGTCTCCGTTGCTGCACGCAGGCTTTCTCTACTTATGGCGAATGGGAGCTACTCTTTGTTGCAGTGCACGGGCTCTAGGTGTGCGGGCTTCAGTAGTTGTGGCACATGGGCTCAGTAGTTGTGGCTTGTCGGCTCAAGTGCAGGCTCAGTAGTCGTGGCGCACGGGCTTAGTTGCTCCATGGCATGTGGTATCTTCCCAGACCAGGGCTCGAACCTGTGTCCCCTGCACTGGCAGGCAGATTCTTAACCACTGCACCACCAGGGAAGTCCCAAACGTTCCATTTTTAAAACACTGTGATAGGCAATGAAACAATACAACAATGTGGAATGGAAGAGATCGTGGGGCAAGCGAAATGAACCACCACCAACCACAACAAAGGCTGGTCTTCATGCAAAGAAGGTGATGTTGTGTATATGATGGGATTGGAAGGGAGTCCTGTATTATGAGCTTCTTCCAGAAAACCAAATGATTAATTCCAACAAATACTGCTCCCAATCAGACCACCTGAAAGCAGCACTCAATGAAAAGCATCCAGAGTTAGTCAACAGTAAATGCATAATCTTCCATGAGGATAATGCAAGACCACATGTTTCTTTGATGATGAGACAAAAACAGTTACAGCTTGACTGGGAAGTTCTGATTCATTGGTTGTATTCACCAGACATTGCACCTTTGGATTTCCATTTATTTCGGTCTTTACAAAATTCTCTTAATGGAAAAAATTTCAATTCCCTGGAAGACTGTAAAAGGCACCTGGTACAGTTCTTTGCTCAAAAAGATAAACCGAAGGCACTTTTTGGCCAACTCGATGAAAGAGTACCACTGAACTCACATCTGTAACAAGGGTAGAGATGAGCTCTCTTCTCTTCTCTTAGTACCTACCACTGCTCATTCAGGTAAGTAGCTGCTACTCCCAAAGGTAAGAATAATGTTACTGAAATCATATAAGAACTTCAGTCCTTAATAATGGTGAATACTCTCATAATTTTTTTTTCCTACTTCCATATGTAATACATGCAAGATTAGGAAAATACAAAGAAAATTAAAACCACCTGCAAATTATACCACCTAGAAATAATATTTGTTAGTTGTGGAGCATTTTCATTCCAGGATTTTTTTAAGATTTTGAATATACATAATATTTTAAGTGAACTAATATTAAGTATGTAAAATACTGTTTTGTAACCTGCATTCCTCAGTTAAGATTTCTAAACATTGCTAGTGACCTTCCTCTAAATTTTTTGGTTTTATTGTTTTCTAAAATGGAAATTGTTTTATTATTTTTCTGATTAAAAAAAACACACAGAAAAGTATGTATAACACTTGGACCCTACCTTTAAGCTCTTTATTCAACAGCAGTAAAGACAAAAGAAATATAATCTCAAAATGTGAGCCTGGCTGATAAATGCTCACAGATCTCAAAAGTACATAAGTAAATACAAAGAAATATAATGCAAAAGTTCTCTAGAAATCCTACTTCCTAAGGAACAACACAGTTTTGTGTTTTTCTTCTCAGACTTATTTCTATAAACACAAAGATACAGATGCATATGCAATTTCTTAACAAAAACTCATACATAATTTCATAACTTGCTTTACTCATTTAATGATTTATGATTTAAAATTATTTGCCTTGGAGGGTTTTGCGTTTTGAAACGTTTTTAAAATTAAAAAACTTTTTAAAAATACACATACCAGAGTATTTTATAAATACAGAAAACACAAACACTCGTTTATACACCAACGAGCTTAAGAAACAGATCACCAGTACTTTCCAAGTCCCCCTTGTGCCCTCCCTTCTTTCGTTTTTCTTCATAGCTGTCTCACATATGTACGTAGCCCTAAACAATGTGTTGCTTAGTTTTGTCTGGTTTTAATTCTCTTGCTTCTGGTTATGCTCCTCAGTGACTTGTTTTTCATTCAGCATTATTTCTGAGATGCATAGATGTTAATACTGATGCACGCTCTAGTCTACTCATTTTCACTGCTGTATTAAAATGCCCCCCCCATTTTGTGGCTATTAAAATAATGTTCCTATCACATTATTTCATATGTTTGTGGTGCACACGTAGAGGAATTTCTTCAGGATATCTATCTAAAAATAGACAATGCCAAAATTATTATTTTTCAAATACTGAAGTCATATTCCAAATTATTTTACCAAGTATTCGAACGGACTTACATTCTTAAATAGAGTAATAATAAGAGTTCCCACTGTTGAACATCCTTGTTAACACTATTCCAAATGCTGTTTTCCTTAACTCACAGGAAAACATATTTCCAAGAATACAAAATATTTGTACACCCTTTGCCTACTTGATTTGCTAACCTTTTACCTCATCTCTTTTATCACATGTATCTCTCCTCCTTTGGAGGTGCATACAATATATACACACATATTTTTCTGAATAATTTGAGATCAAGTTCCATATACGATGTCCCTTTAACTCCAAATACCTGTGTGTGTTTCCTAAAATTAAGAATGTAGTTAAACTAAATTAACACTGATCAAATACTTTTAATCTAAGCTATTATCCTTAGTACAACTTTGTCAATTGACTGAATAATGTCTTTTATAACCTTTTCCCACCACCATACGGGATCCAGTTAAAGATCATGCATTGGCTTTAGTTATCACACCTCTCTAATCTCAATGAATCTGGAAGTTTTCCAGTCTGTCTTTTATAACACTGACATTTTGAGTATAGTCATCCTCCCTTTTTTGGTGAACTAAATTCCATACTTTATTCCTATTTCCTTAGTTTTAAGAAATTAAGATATAATTTACATACCATAAAATCCACCACTTTAAAATGTACATTTCAGTGGTTTTTAGCATATTTGCAAGGTTATGCAACTATCACCACTATCTAAGTCCAGAAAATTTTCATTACCCCAAAAAGAAACCCAGTGGCCAAAAGCAGTCACTACCCCCAATCCCCCAGCAACTACTAAACTAACTTTCCTTCACCATGGACTTGCCTATTCTGGATAATCCATGTAAGTGGAACCATGTAATATGCGGCCTTCTGTTTCTGGCTTCTTTCACTCAGCATAATGCTTTCAAGGTTCATCCGTGTTACAACATATATCAGAACTCCATTTTTATGGCTGAGTTATATTCCATTGTATGGATATACAACATTTTGCTTGTCTATTCATCAGTTGATAGACATTTGGATTAGTTTCACTTTGGGGCTATTATGAATAATGAGGCTCTCAATATTTGTGTACAAAGTTTCCTTAGTTTTTATCTAATGTCCCTTTCCTATTCCAGGATCCCATCCAGGATATCACATTATATTTAGTAGTAATGTTTCTAGGCTCCCCTTGGATGTGACAGTTTCTCAGACTTTCTTGTTTTTACTGGCCTTAGACAGTTTTGAGGAATTCTAGTCTGGTATTCTGTAAAAAGTCCCTCAATTATGACTTATTTGCTGTTTTTCTGATAATTAAACTGCGGTTATATGTTTTGGGGAGGAAGACCAAAGAGGTAGAGTGCCATTTTCATCATATCATATCAAGATGTGACTTATTATCCCTGTTGTCACCCTTGCTCACCTGGCTAAGATGGTGTTTGTCAGGTTTCTGCACTGTACAGCTACTCATTTCCCCTACACTGCACACTGTACTATAGAAGGAAGTCACCGTGCACAGCCCACACTTATTGAGTGCAGAGGTATGCTCCACTTCCTTGATGGCAGAGCAGATTTAGAGTTCTTATGCATGGGAGATTTGTCTTTCCAATTTATTCCATGATTTATTTATATCGCTATAGACTCAAGGATATTTATATTTTGCTTATAATCCAATACTATCTTATTTATTACTGCGCAAATTGTTCCAGTGTTGGCCATTGGGTAATCTTTCAGTTGGTTCCTGTGTTTCTTTAATCTTCTCCCACAGTTGTGTGTGTGTGGTTTTTTTTTTTTAGCTTTTTTTAAAACACAGTGTTTCTTATTTGGGGTTTCTCTAATGTTTCCTCACTATTAGATGCAGATTATGCACTCTTGGGCCAAACAGTACATAAGTGATGTTGGACCCTTCAGATTATCACATCTCAATGCAGACAATCTGCCCCTTATTGGTGATATTCATTTTGATCATTCAGTCAAGGTACTGTCCCATTTCTCCAGTGCATACTTATTATTTACTCCCTTGCAATTCAGAAGTATAATCTGTAAAGAGCCACTTTAAAACCATGCAAGTATGACACTCTTCACCCAGATTTCCACCTAGACTTAATATCTATTGATGATTCTTACCTGAACCAGTTACTATAAATACGGTTGTAAAATGAAGTTTCCAACTCCAACGTATCCTCTATATTTATCATTCACCTTTGTGCTGAAATGCCCTCCCTTCTCTCCCATTTCTTTCTTTATCTACATATTATCAATGTGGACCCATGGGTTATGATTTCTATACAATGGTTTATAATTCATTACTGTCCTTATCTGGCACTCAAATTGTCCAGATTTGGCCAGTAAGAGCCCCTTCAACCTAGCTACTTATGAAATGCCCCCATCTTTTTAAAAAACACTTCCTTATTTTCTGGCAACACATGATCTTCCATACACCTTCCCTGCCCCAATCCTGAAATCAGCCATTTCTCTGAAGAAAGCACGGTTCCTTTTAGTAAGGAATGTTCTAGAAATCAAAATATATGTGCTCACTGCTACCAGGATGTCAATGCTTCTAGATCCCTACAGAAGTGAGCTAGGAAATGTATGCTTATATATATACATATGTACATACCCACATACCTATCCATATTTTAGAAACCTATAAGTCCATACCAATACCTCCAATTCCAATCACTGCCACTGGGTCTTCTTTGCCTTCCTCAGTTCCACGTTTGCATCTCACTTCCACAATGAGAATTCTGGCTCCCAACAATACCAAATTACTCATTTGCTCAAACAATAATCCATCTACAAGTTTCAGAATTGCTTACCCATATCACTATAAAAACAAATCTAGAAAGTACGAGTTTAAGATTTGTTTCCTGTGGTCTCCCCCCACCCACCACACCTGAGGGTATACAGTCAAACATATCTTTTGTCCATAAATTACTTGAATTAGATTTCTTCCTCCCACTCCATCCCCCTTTCAGTGGAGATGTTATTCATTTGAAATACAGCTAGTTTATCTCAGCTTGCTTTCAGTCTTAGGTTATTTCCCCTCTTTCTATTCTTCTTGATTTAAGTTTTGAATGTAGACCATTACATTTTTCCAGAGTCAAATGTATACAGAAAGCACACTCTTTTCTAAATGTCACCCCCCCCATATTCCTCCCACTCTACCTTTCCCTCCCCCTCCAAACCTTCTGGGTAACTAATTTCAGTGTTTTCTGGTTTATCCTTACTGAGTTGCTTTTTGTAAACATAAATAGATATATGTTTTCTTAACTGCTGCCCCCCCGTTTTTTTAAACACAAAATGAAGCTATACTCTTATACTTTATTTTTATACTCGTTTATACTTTACTATACTCCTTGATACTCTTTTATACTTTACTTTTATACTTCTCTCTTAAAAACATATCCTAGAAGCTGGTTTCTATCAGTTAATAAAGGTTTTTCTCCTTTTTTCTTTTTTTTTTAAACCGCTACATAGTACTCAGTTATGTAGATGAACCACAGTTTATTCCACAAAGCTCCTAAGTTTGGGCATGTAGATAGTTTCCAGTATTTTATAATTACAAGTAATGCAGGAATGAATAACTTAATGCATCTGTATTTTTGTTCTGTTGAAAATATTAGGGTAAATTCCTAGATATGGGATTGCTTCTAGGTGAAACGGTAAATGCATATGTAAATTCTGTTAAATACAGCCAAATTCCCCTCCACAGGGGCTTGGACCATCTAGCCTCTTACCAGTACTGTATGAGAGGGCCTGGTGCCTCATGGCCTCACTATTTATCAAGCTTTTGAATTTTTGCCAATCTGATTGTGAGAAATGGTTATCTCAGTACAGTTTTAATTTGCATTCCTCTTATCATGAATGAAGTTGAACATCTTTTGATAGCTTTAAGAGTAATTATCCTTTTCATGGTGAGTTCTCTACTCATATCTCCTGACCATTTTTCTATAGTATTTGGCCCTTTATCTGCAATACATATTCTCCCAGTTTACAAATATTTCTCTCAGTTTATCATTTGTCTTTTGAATTTACTTTTCTTTTTGTCATGCAAGTTTTTTTTTAAACAAATTCTATCAATCATATTTTTAACTGCATCTCAGTTTTGACTCCTTTCTCTAAATTCAGGTTACAGAGGAATTCACCCATGTTTTCTTCTAGTGCTCCTACTGCTTCGTCTTCAGTCCACTCTTGTCTATGGTATATGAGAGAACTAGTTTATCTTTTTCCAAAAGGTTACTGTTATCTCAAGACCATTTATTAAAAAGGCCATCTAGGGCTTCCCTGGTGGCGCAGTGGTTGGGAGTCCGCCTGCCGATGCAGGGGATACGGGTTCGTGCCCCGGTCTGGGAAGATCCCACATGCCGTGGAGCGGCTGGGCCCGTGAGCCATGGCCGCTGAGCCTGCTCGTCCGGAGCCTGTGCTCCACAATGGGAGAGGCCACAACAGTGAGAGGCCCACATACCGCAGAAAAA
>NW_006790915.1:223572-246872 GCF_000442215.2 Lipotes vexillifer | reverse complement strand
TACGCGGGCCTCTCACTGCTGTGGCCTCTCCCGTTGCGGAGCACAGGCTCCAGACGTGCAGGCCCAGCGGCCATGGCTCACGGGCCCAGCCGCTCCGCGGCATGTGGGATCCTCCCGGACCGGGGCACGAACCCGTGTCCCCTGCATCGGCAGGCGGACTCTCAACCACTGCGCCACCAGGGAAGCCCTGCATGTGCTTTTTAAACAATAATTCACCCACTTAAAGTGTACAATTCAGTAGTTTTAGGTATATTTACAGAGCTGTACAACCAAAAACCACAATCAATTTTATAACATTTTCAGCACCCCAAAAAGAAATCCATTAACATCTACTCTCCAAATCCCTGAGTCCTAACTTGCATTTTTATTTCTCCATATGAACTTTAGTACCAACTTGTCTGGCTCCATAATAAAGCCTTTTAGTGTTTTTATTGGGATTGCACTAAATTTATAAATTGATTTAGGTAGAACTGACCTTAATGATATTGAGACTTCCTAACCAGGAACAAGGGGTATCTTTCTACTTGTTCAACTGTGTTTTTCAGGAGCGTTGTTTTCTTTATTCAGATTTCAAAGATTTCTTGTTAAAGTTTATTCCCAAGTATTTTAATGGCTTTTTTTCTTCTTATAGTGAAAAGAAAATGACATTTACATCTTCAGAATGGCTATAATTTGTGTACATGAGTGCTACTAGTTGTATATTAACTTTATATCCTGCTACCTTGCTGAATTCTTTTGCTTGAATTAGTTTTAACAATGATTCTTTAGATTTTTTCCAGTATACTGCCACATAATCTGCAAAGTTTTTCTCTTTTTAGCTCCTATGCCTCTGCTTCATAATGATACAATTTTCTACTTAGATTTGTTAATCCAGTCAATTATACTGTATAAATAGAGTTCCAAATAATTATCCTTGCATTCAATCAACATGTATTATTTTCTTAAAGTGATAATAGAGTCTGTTCACTTAGCATTTTTGCATTTAATTTCTTATTACTGGTCTGTAACTTTTTTTTGTATGCTGTCTCTATCAGGTTTAGGTACATTGTTATAGTTACTTCATAAAAAGACTCTGGAAAATTTCCTTCAATTACTATGCATTGAAACAATTTGTGCAGCACTGGAACTACATGGTCTCTCTATTCCCCTGTGAAACCATCTAGGCCTGGTGCTTTTTTACAGGGTTATTCCTTGATAACTGTCTCTATTTCTTCTTTGGAAACTGGTCTGTTTATATATACTTTGTCTTTACTGGGGTCAGTTTTGGTACACTGCATTTTCCTAAGAAATCATCCATTTCATCTCAGTTTTCAAATTTTCAGTATGTTTAAAAAAATACTTCCTCTGAATCAATAGTCATTTGCCCTTTTCATCATTTATTTTGCATATGCATGCTTTTCCCTTTCTTTTGTAATTAAGGTAGCTAACGGCTTATCTACTTTGATTACTTTTAAAACCAGATTTATTAATTTGATCTGTTTTTCTGTTCTCTACCATCATTGTTATCTGCATTTTATCTTTATGACTGCCCTTCCTTAATTTTCATCTGGTTTTACTTTGTTGTTCTTTTTCTAGGGTTTTGAGTTAGGAATTTATTAATCCAATAATTTTCATTCTTTTGCTTTTTTAAATAATTTTTAAAATAAATTTATTTTATTATTTATTTATTTATTTTTGGCTACATTGGGTCTTCGTTGCTGTGTGTGGGCTTTCTCTAGTTGCGGCGTACAGGCTTCTCATTGTGGTGGCTTCTCTTGTTGCGGAGCACAGGCTCTAGGCGCACGGGCTTCAGTAACTGTGGCTTGCGGGCTCTAGAGCGCAGGCTGAGTAGTTGTGGTGCACAGACTTAGTTGCTCCGCAGCATGTGGGATCTTCGCGGACCAGATATTGAACCTGTGTCCCCTGCACTGGCAGGCGGATTCTTAACCACTGCACCACCTCTTTTGCTTTTTCTTGATGTAGGTATTTAGGGCTATGGATTTTCCTTTGATCTCTTCTTAAGTATATCCTATAGGCTCTGTTATGCAGTATTTTCATCATCATTATTTTTCAGGAATTCTATAGTTCCTCTTTGTATTTCCCCTTTCACCTAAGTGCTGTTTAAATTTCCAGTTGAAAGGCCAAGGGTTTTTAATTTTTAATTACTAGTTTTATTGCAGAGATCAGAATATTGGTCTTACTGTCACTATGAAACCCACTGATATTTTCTTTGTGCCCTAATATACTATCAGTTTTTTGTTTTTGTTTCTTTATCTAAAAATTTTTTTTTTTTTTTTTTGGGCTGCATTGGGTCTTCGTTGCTGCACACAGGCTTTCTCTAGTTGCAGTGAGCAGGGGCTACTCTTTGTTGTGGTGCATAGGCTTCTCACTGAGGTGGCTTCTCTTGTAGCGGAGCATGGGCTCTAGGTGCGCGGGCTTCAGTAGTTGTGGCCCACGGGCTCATTAGTTGTGGCTCGCGGGCTCTAGAGCTCAGGCTCAGTAGTTGTGGCGCACGGGCTTAGTTGCTCCGCGGCATGTGGGATCTTCCCAGACCAGGGCTTGAACCTGTGTCCCTTGCATTGGCAGGTGGATTCTTAACCACTGTGCCACCAGGGAAGTCCCTACTATCAGTTTTTGTGAATGTTCCATGCGTGCTTGAAAAGAAAGTACAGTTTCTATTGTCAAGGTATAGTGTTTGAGATACATCTAAAAGATCAACCTTATTATCTTGTTTAGATCTTTTATTAGTTTTGTTTATCTGTCTTGTATTGAGTGTGTTAAAAGTCCTCTGTTATTAGTGTGTTTTGATCTATTTGTTTTTGCATCTCCCATGGTTTCTGTTTTATACAAATGGTTACCATGTTATCTAGTACATAAACATTAACAACTATATATCCTCATTGTGAAATATCACTTTTAGACTATAAAGCATCCTTGTGTATCTCATTTAATGCTTTTCTGCTTCAATTCTATTTTGTTTGGCATTAGGATTAAAACTCCTGCTTTCTTAATGTTTTCATTTACCTGGTAAATCTCTGTCCATTGTTTACTTTGTAGCCTTTCTGAAGGCTACAGGTTTAGGTACATTGTTATAGTTACTTCCTAAAAAGAATAACAGAATGCCTTGTTTACAGCAGAGTTGGGTTTTATATGACTATCTTATACTGTAATTACTCTGCATGTGATACGATTTTTATTATGTGTTACTCTATTTGGTGTGTGTTCTTTGCTTTTGAATAATTTTTCCATTGTACTTAGGAAGGTTTATATTTTTATTCTAGTATATAACCTTGTATTAATACCTTTTATGCTGCTCTTAATTCACTTATATCTTTAACTATTTTATGAACTGGTCTGATAATTTTAAATGGTATCCTTTGCTTACCACTTATTATCTATGTAACAGACAATGATTTCATTCTACTTTCCTCCTCCTCTCTTTTTCCATCCCAACTTTTATAGCTACATTCTCTCTACTTTGCCCTAATATACAGTTTTTACATATTCTTCTTCTACCCATGTCCCCATCTAGTTTTAGTCTTAGCTCTAAAATTAAATAAATGAAACGCTCACCCATAAGCCCTTTGCCAAAGTTTCCCTAGTCATCTCTTGGTTGGGTAAGTTCATCCTCCTATACCATATTGTTTAATAAGGCAGCCACTAGCCAAATGCAGCCATTTAGAAATCCAGTTCCTATGTTATACAAGCCACATTTCAAGTGCTCATTAAAGCCACATATGGCCAGGGGCTACCATTTTGGACAGCATAGCTATAACCATTCTGAACACTGCAGGAAGTTCTACTGGACTGGGGCAGCTGTAGTGGACTCCTCAGGAAGGGCACACGTATACAGTTATATGGGCAAAAACTCAGAGAAAACATTTTTTATAGCCTTGACTACCTGGACATCTTGGTGGAATGTAAAATCTTTAGTGTGTATTTTTTCCTTATATTTCTTGAAAACTGCTCCACACTGCCCTGCTGTTGAGAAATCTGACAACTCTCTCGTTCTCTTTCCCTTGTAAATTATTTTCATGTTTTTGCCTGCAGGGTCTGAGTTGTTTTTGTTTTTTAAAGATTTAAGGTCTAGTAGTATTACAGTGACATAATTTGGAGTTCACTACTCCTAGTCAACTTTCCCCTGTACTCAGTGAGCCCTTTCAATGTGTAAATTTGGGTCTTCTTTCATAACCACAAAGTTTTCTTAAATTGCAGTTTTAAGTATTAGTTCTGTTCCAGTGCTTTGATTTTTCTGCTTCAAGGACTCTGATAAAATGAGTATTATTCCTACTTTTCCTATCTTTCATTTTTACTATTTTCTCCCCAGTCTCTTTACTCCTTTACCTCATTTTCTTGCTCTTGGCTGTTTTGCTGCTTTTCCTCAATGCCTTTTATTAAATTTAAATATGAACCTATTCTTCTGTGGGTGCCATGTAATTTAGTCTTTGTTTTTGATATGGTTGTCTTTTTCTTATATTTCTATCCTGAGTTAAATCAACAGTAGTTTCATTTCTTTGTGGGGTTTTGGATTCATTTGTGCTCTTGTTTTTAGTATTTCTAATTAAACATGATTTTTCATATCCCCCATGCTTGTTTGAGAATATTTGACTCAGTTTGGACTGTTATGTTACAATTTTCTTCTGCTTTGTGGTCAGTTTTCTGGGAAATGTTTTTATTAGCTGAAATGATCCAATTTGTGCTTTCCATTTTTTATAGTTGTTTTATATAGATGTGGTCTGCTCTTTACTATTATTGGTCATGTCACAGTTCAAAAGTGCCCTCTTCTGCATAATTTCTTTAATGGATGGCGGGAGATGAGGGAGGTTGATATGTCTTATTTTTCTTTCATTCCTACAGAATCTTTAATCTTCCCCTTGTTTCCTTCTTTCTCATCAATGCTTTATCTCTAAGGGGTATATCATTCCTACTTATCTACCTGGTTCTTCCTAAGGCAGAGTCTCTCTGAGTGTCCACTTCTGGTCCTGCTTACTGTCAAGCCACTTCCCTGTAGCCAGTGCCAGTTAACAGCCAGTGCTGTTAACTCTCAAGCCCTACCTGTGTTGAGTATTTTGACACTTAGTGTTAGGAGCAATCTTTCTGGAGTGACTGGGCTGCATTTAAGTCTTCTGTATCCCTCAGCATTTCTTCTTAAGACTCCCTGTCCATACTCTCTACACCCACAGGCTTACAACAGTGGGATATCCACTGGAATCTGGCTTATTTCTCTACTTACTTAGTTAATTCAAAGATCACTGTCATCTCTAACTGTAGTAATGCTGACAGCATGGATTTCTGTACTTTACTTAATTTCATGGGGTTTTTCGGGAGTTGGGTGGGTGGAAGGGTATGTGGGACAACTTGATATCAGGTGGCTGCCAATATTCTCCAGAACTCCAATGTTTTTTTTTAATAATTGCAAAGTAGTCTACTAAATGATATATCATAATTTATTAAACAAAGCCTTATTTTTGGAAATGTTGGCTGTATCTACTTTTTCACTATGAAACTTTTTAAACATCATTCTTGAACACTGATCTTTATGTATCTCTCATTATTCCTTTAATACATTTTTTTGGCAGTAGAACTGCTAGGTCGAAAGACATGATCATTTTTAAGGCTTTTGACATATGCTGTGAGATGGTCCAATGGTAAACATTCTATGTAAAATATGCATGTCTTATTCTTTGGACTACCTGTAACCAGTTCTAAAATCTTAAATGTGAATATTCAATATGTAAAAGGTTCATTACATTTCAATGCTTTGCTTCTCAAGTATGTCCAAAGCTTTCAAATCTATCATAGTTTTTAAAATACTAGAACAACAATTAGTATACTCAAACGTCAGTTACCTTTTCTGCTTCCCGTGTATCATCAAAGAGTCTCCTTTGCCTTCTAGCGGGAATTGGCTTAGCTGTTTCCCAGGCTTCTACCCACATATTGCTTGGAATCTTCATTCGGGCGCTCAGTTCTCCTTTCAGAACCATGTTGCCCTTTTCATCAATCACTTCCTCTTCAATGTAATCCCGGGGTGAGTACCACCTCACAAAATCTTCCAGAAAACAGCCTGGATTAGCTGCCTAAAACAGACAAAAAATTCAGCAGAATCAAATAAAAATCAACAGTTACTGATAAACCTGTTTTCAAAAATCATACTTTCACTTTCACAAAAAGACCAATCTTTACAAAATCTAGTATGTGACTTGAGTTACAGTGTCACCTTTAAATCAGGTCAGATGTTAAAGCACCAAAAGTACTTTATTTTTGCTGCCCCCATTTTATAGAAAAAGAAAACATTTTCATTTGATGAATTTGGAAATAAAAATTTGATGTAAAGTGAAAATAAATCTCAGACTATAAGTTATATAAGTTAATTTAAAATTATAGTATAATAACTACTCAATACTTAGAAAAGTATCAATAAGCTCGTCAAGTAAATTAAATAATACACAACATGATCAGAATAATAACCCAATGATGGAAAAGTTCTGCTCTTTTTTTCCTCAATAAGTCAATACTGATACTGCAATAAATATCAGCTAACCTCAAAAATGTTCTATTCAGCCATCAAATTCTCATGCTTTATATAACAAGTTACCATTACATAAACTGCTTTTGTGCCATTAAGGAATTAGAATTAAAATCTGCTTTTGTGCCACTAAGGAATTGGAATTAAAATCACTGTTTTTCAGGCTTCTGAAACCAAACTAATTAAAGTTTTATTTAGTGGATAATTCCATAGAATTAACAATGATGCATGCCAAAATCCTTTAAGTACTTCTACATTCAAGCCTGAAAAAAAAGGGAGAGGCTTTACAGTGTTAGTGGTAAGGCATGGAGGTCTTTTTGCCAGTGCCCAGTAATATATTAGTAGAGTATTAAGGATGGGCATATATATCATCCCCTTAATATTCAAAGGATATGTGTACACATATTAAACACATACCTTTTTGGTTATAATTCTCTACCACAACATATTCATCCTGCTATGAGTACTATATTTAATTGCCTGAAACAGTACGTGATGTAAGCATTACTAAAAAGTGATAAGCATATGGTCATTTTCTTTCTTTTTTAAATTAACCTCACACCAAAATGAAAACCAACATGATGAGAATGGTTAGTCTTAAATTTGAAGAGTAAAACTGCCAACTTCTCCTTATTGAGCTTACTGGCTGCCAGTATAATCATCCCCACCAATTTTAGGAAATGCCCAAAGGGATGAGAAATCAGGAGGGTTCTTAACTGACAGCCAACAACATAAACTTCTAAGGGCTATGGCATCACAGCAACAAAAAACTGCTGTGAACTGCAATGGGTCAAGATTACTGCATGATTCAGGATTCATGTACTAAGATTGGATATTAACCAGGCAAGACCACACCCTCATAAAAACATCTCAGGAAACTAGAGAGATAGGCCTTGAGTGGAGAATGAACCTGAAAAAGAAAACAAGACTGAACTCTTGTACTAGAGAATGGGTTAAAGAAAGACAGTTCACACCAGAATTCTTCCTTCTGGTTGTCCTTATTATACCAGACAGAACATAGCGCTACTAGGAGAGGCTTAAAACTCACTTCAGCTATGGCTTATCTTCTTTCTACTCTTACAGGTATATACTCCAAGGGCATGCTCGAGAACAGGCCCTGTCCTTCTGGAACTGTGCAGTGTAGGTGCCTCATGTACCTATCAGCATTAATGCAAAGCTCTGGGGACTCTCCCATGGCCCCTAATACCAAGTCATCCCTATACAAAAAGAGAAAGGCAACCATACCTATTTTAGCGTGACTACGTATTTCCTTAAATATATTATCTGATTCCCACATATGGGCAGATGTGTAAGTTGGTTATTTGACATATAATCTATTTTCTGGTTAAAACAATGTTATTGAAGAGATTTTTACATTACCCAGGTTAGTCCAAAAGAGTCTAACGAACCACAGTTTTGCTGAAGCACCGTGTTAAAGGAATTATATAGCACCTTACCATGAGGAGCAAAGGTTTCTATGGGGAAAAGCTTTTACAGCTCCAATTTGGAATTTCCTCCTGTACATGCTTCTACAAGGACGCTGTAGCAGAATAGGGACAGATGAATATGAAGGCAGCTAAAGGTCAGGTAAAAAAAAATAGCTGCTATGGAGGCTAGTACTTCCTACTGTGCACACACACCCTAAGCCAATTCCCTCCTCTAACTTTTTGATTTAACACATACCCTGAGAGCCAATTGGCTTCTCTTTATCCAGTGTACCAACTATCTGTTTTAAAACACATCTCTTTTTCTTGCCTCACAGCAGAATAGAACTCAAAGATTTTCTGTATCTTTCTAATCTCTATGGAAAACATGCAGCTCTTGAGAGGTTTACTGAAGATTTCTTCTTTTAGGAAAGATGGGGGAAACAAGCAGGGAATAAAAAGACTCCCTTTTATTGTCACTTTCTGCTAGCAGGGAAGATGAAAGTAGCATAGGTTTTCACGGGGTGTTTA
Source organism: Lipotes vexillifer (assembly GCF_000442215.2). Classification (NCBI taxonomy): domain Eukaryota; kingdom Metazoa; phylum Chordata; class Mammalia; order Artiodactyla; family Lipotidae; genus Lipotes; species Lipotes vexillifer. The sequence goes on along the minus strand of NW_006790915.1, from coordinate 238,412 downwards.
TGTTGAAATATCAAACTCAGGCTGGCCTACCTAACACAAAAACAGGACTGAGTAGGAGCTGTGGAATGAAGAAATGGAGGCCATCACAGGTAGCAGTAGGTTAAGGAAGAAAGTCTGGGCATGGGAGACAGTTCAGAGTATCAATAATAGGAAAAGGAAGCCCTATGGCCCACTGAGCTACCCTTTTTTTTTTTTAATGTACATGGATTTGCCTCTGCTTTCAAAAATAAATAATCCAAAAAGACTTTCTTCATCCTTTGGTTTTTAAATTAATAAGCTAAGTGTCACTATTCTCTGAATCCTTTGTGTTCTAGATACAGGCCTGTATCTATGCCTAAAATATTCTTCTCCAGGTAGCAAATGCCTATTCATCCTAAACTGTGATGCTTCTGAAAAATTTTCCATGACCTCCACTCAGTACAGTCAGTCACCTTTTTGACCTTGCTCTCCTAAGAGAACTCATCACATAGTAATTATTTACATATCTCCTCCCACTACCTCAATAGACTGTAACTGAGGATAAACATTGTACTTCTTAATTACCTAATCACAGTGCCTGTCACAAAGCAGGTAATCAAAGGTTTGCTGAATGAAGCAGCCTATGTTAAATCCTAAGGATTTCTAAAAACCTTGCATTAAATTGACTGAACATACCTAAAGGAAGAAAACATCCCAATCCTCATATAGAAATGATTCAGTTCTCAACTTCCAACCATTATTCAAAGATTATTCTTTTCAGACTTCCCTGGTGATACAGTGGTTAAGAATCTGCCTGCCAATGCAGGGCACACGGGTTTGAGCCCTGGTCCGGGAAGATCCCACATGCCGCAGAGCAACTAAGCCCGGGCACCACAGCTACTGAGCCTGCACTCTAGAGCCCGCGAGCCACAACTACTAAAGCCCACATGCCTAGAGCCCGTGCTCTGCCACAAGAGAAGCCACCACAATGAGAAGCCCATGCACCACATCAAAGAGTAGCCCCCGCTCACAGCAACCAGAGCAAGCCCACGTGTAGCAACGAAGACCCAACCAACGCAGCCAAAAATAAATGAAATAAATTTATTTTTAAAAAATAGAATCATTTTTTAGAAAAAGATTGTTCTTTTCTTTTCTAAACTCAAGAAGCAAGTTTGACTATGACCTTTAGGGGATGGAGGTAGGGTGTTGTAACTACGAATGAAATTTAAACATTTAATAAAAAAAAAAGACACGCAGGCCTTCACACCACTTTACAGAGTGACTTTCACAGCTTCATCCCGGAATAGCTCAAAATAGACTCCCAAGCTCTGATAACGTGACCCACCTTAAAAGACTCCATATCTGAGAGCAGACAGGCACTCTGCATGCGTGCTCGGAGGTGAGCCCCTTCTGCCGATGTACCCAATTTAGCTAGAACCTCTGACTGCTCTTCTAGCAGATCTTCTGTCATAGGTGCTGGTTCCTGCGAAGCACAAAAGGACAAAGCCCGTGAACAGCTTTTTTTGGAGAAAGTAGAACTATAAAAATAGAACAAAGACAACAATTATTTCAGCTATAGCAGTCACAAGATATGTATTTAAAAGAATTCAGAGAAATTTGCAAGTTTTTTGGAACCTACGTGAAAAAGTAAGAAGAAGAATAAGTATGACTGTCAGTGCACTGCCCCCCACCCCGCCCCGCCAGCCAACAGATAAGATTATCATGTTTCCTTGACCACAGCTAAGAGAGGAACTGGATGCACTGAACATCTTCCTGCCTATTAATGATAAAAAAAAATGAAGCCCTAAGATACTTTTATGAATGCCATTATTAGTTGCAACAAGGTTTTTATTATACCTAGTAAGAGAAGAAAACTGAAAAGAATTGAACCCCAAATAACTATATTTTATGTTGGAGGAGTAGCTTTGGGTTTATGTTCCAAACACATTCAAATTACCAAATCCCACAAGAAGTTGTTTTTTTACTTTGGGGAATCAGAGACATTATATATTTTAATGGTAACCCCAAATAAAACAGCAGCTAAGGCAAATCTAAAGGAAAATACAACTGTAGAATCATGAAGAGAGAGACAGAAAACATTTCAAAACTGTTCAGGGGGGCTTAGGAAAGTTCTCTGAGAATTGATTCCATTAGATTTTATATTTGAAATATGAAGAACTCAACAACCCAGAGACTAACCAAACAAATTTTGCCTGCTTTGTTGTTAAAGCCAGAAAAACATGAACTCCTTTATTCCTAAATAGGATAAGACCTAGCAGAAGTAAGTGTCTTGTCAATAAATAGATTCCTTCTAGATTTCAGGAGCTTACTATAAAAGCAAGTTTTCTTAGCCTCAGTACTACTGACAGTTTAGACGGGATAATTCTGTCGTGGTGCCTGTTCTATGCATTGTAGGATGTTTAGCAGCATATCTCTGGCCTCTGCCCACTAGTGCCTGTAGTACCACTCCACCTCATGACAATCAAAAATGTTTCCAGACCTTGCCAAATACCCCTGGGAGGCAAAACACACTCCCCAGTTGAGAACCACTTCCACAGAGATAAATAATTTTTGCAGATATCTGTCAGAAATAAAGTAGAAGCATGGTAAAGGTATGGCATTCAAAACACAGCAACAAACAAAAGAAAGTAACTTTTTTCTTATATCATTCTCATTTTTGAAACAAACCTACAAGGGCACTTACAAACAGTGCTGGAGAGAATATAAATCTTCCCAGACAACAATCTGGAAATCAATACATGGCAAGCATTTATGATCATGCCCTCTGACCCAAGAATTCCACTTCTAGAAATATCACTGTAGTATTATTTATAACAGTGTGAAAATTGGAAAGAATCTTAATGTACAATAACAGGGAAATGGTCTGATATAGGAAAAAATGGGGAGGAACTACTTTAACAGTGATTATCTCTGGATTATGGAAATACGAGCTTTTGTTTTGCTTTCTCTACAATGAACATGCATCACTTTCAAAGTCTCACCCTGATACCTGGGGTTGAATAATAATTGGTAAGACAGTATGACAGACTGGTTAAGAGTTTGGGCTCTAGAAACAACATGTCTGTATTTGAATCCCAGCTATATAACCTTGGGCAATTACTCCAGCTTTATGTGACTCGCTATTGTGAAGAACAGATCCTGGCACAAGCTCAATAAACACTTGCAATTAGAGACAAAATACTTAGGTTGTATTTTAAGTGTTTTATTACTCTACTTTCCCTATGATATCAAAATTCCTCAGATCAAAAAATAACATGTATCTCCAATGAAGCAGTATACTCAGGAGCAGAGGCCCTCATTATTTCCATTAAAAAGGAACTCCTTTTCATTGTCCTTTAGCCTCCTGAGGGAAGGGAGGAGATACTGAAAGGATACTGACTACCCCTCCCACCTGGGAACTCTGGCCAACTGTTAAGTGAAAAACTTGATCAAGAGGAATACAAGCAGCAAAGAGCAGGAGGGCCACACATTCTTATATGTACCATTTCTGAATATGCCCAAAGCTTTCTCATACACATGATCTCATCGCTAATCACTGAGAAGTCATCAGTGCATTTTACATGTGGTGAAACTGAATGCAGAGATAGCATCTTGCCCAACATCATTAAAATGGCAAACTCTCAAGTGGCAAACTGAAGGGAGAATCTAGGACATCTATCTAACGCTGGCTTTGAGAACTATTAGTTTGGATCTAATCCACTACCTAAGAACTCCTGCTTTAACAGATTCTCTAAAAATTTCTCTTCTAGCCCCGGCTCTAAAATGCTGAGTAAAATTTTTAAGCCTTTCCTAGCCATAAATTTTAGGTTGACCTAAGTCTACATGAAAGGAATAAGGGAGCGTAGTGTATTTAAATTCTTAGAAGTGGGACCTATATAAAGTCTTATTATTTACTTTTTCTTTTTGGGGAAGTGGCAATGGATTAACAGCGCATTTTAAGCTAATTTCTAAAGCTTGAAATTATAATGGTTTCAACTGGGATCATTTTGAATTCCAAACGTTTTCTATAAGTACATATACAATGGTTATAATTCAAATAAGATTAACTTTAAAGAAAGTAAAACAGATTAAAAATTTGCCCCGATTTACCTAAAGGTAAGACAAAAATTAATTTCTAAATACATAAGATGCATGTTGAGAGAAAAGTAAGTTTAAATTATTCCAGATTTGGATTACAAATTTGAATGTGGAAACTAAAGCATCTGAAATAAATGAGGAAGACATAGCATTCTGAAGAAAAAAAAAGCTTGAGCTTCCAGAACAACTTCCTCTGACTCTTCATTAACCCAATCAAACCAACATATATGCAACAAGTTCATTAAAAATAGGGAGTACTGTTAATTAAAACTTGGAAAAAGAAAGTACATAAAATATTAAACTTCACTGAACACTTACATGCCAAATATCTTAAAATATGATATGTAATTTAACCCTGAACAACCCAGAGTAATACAAACTATTATTGGCTTTTAAAGTATTTAATATTTGTTTATTAAATAAATAAATAAATAAATAGGTAGGGTTTTCAAACTGAAGATTCATTAGAACAAGACAGAAATACTTTCATTTTTTTCTTCTTGTCAACCACTGATCATATGACAAACTTTTAAACAGTATTTTTTGAAGTATAATCAACATACAATAATTTAAAGGGTACATTTGTTAACTACATACCCATGAAGCAGTCACTACAATCAAGATAAAAAGCTTCCTTATGCCCATTTTTGGAAAGTCTATCAAAAAGTGAATAGATGAACTGTGCTATATCCATGCTAAGGAACACTACTAAGCAATAAAAATGAATGAACTACTGATACACACAACAACATATATGAATCTCAAAATAATTATGCTAAAAGAATTCACACACACACAAAAACCATACTGTAAATACATAAAATTTATATAAAATTCTAGAAAATGCAAACTTTTTTTTAAGAGAGAAAAACAAGGCTCAGAAAGGAAACATAGCCTCTACTAGCAATACTGGCTAAAAATAAGGGTGGTGCCAGTCTACAAATCTAGCTCTGCTAGATTCCTACATCCCAGTCTATGACACAAGACCTCAATACCAACTGCATGCACTCCAACAAAATTTGAAAAAATATACACTTGGTTTCTAGCATTAGAATAGTCTGTCCTAGTACTAACAGTTAGTGATGAAGTATCTAAAATATAATTACTTTTAAAATAATATAAAGAAGCAAAAAGGCCTGTCAAACAAACAAACAAAACTAATGTCATAAATGACAGCCACCTGACAAAGAAACAATATAAGCATGGGAAAAAAAGTTAAGAGAATCCATGTTTAAAATTCTCAAGCAATCATCCCAACATCCCACTGCACAATTATTACAACTGATCAACCCATCTCAAAATATGAAAACTGGTTAAAAAACCTTTACGTCAATCCTCGCAGCCTGAGAAGTGATACTAGCCTCTTAGGTCTTATATAAGAAAAAGTCCACAAAAGAATAAAAGCCTAAAAAAAAAAAAAAGAATAATAGCCTAGAGTCTGTCATACAGAGTGAAGTAAGCCAGAAATACCATATATTAACGCATATATGTGGAATCTAGAAAAACTGTACAGATGAACCTATTTGTAGGGCAGGAATAGAGACGAAGATGTAGAGAACAGACATGTGGACACAGCAGGGGGTTGGGGGGAAGGGGAGGGTGGGACAAAATTGGGAGACTAGGTTTGACATAAATACACCACCATGTGTAAAATAGCTAGCTAGTGGGAACCTGGTGTACAGCACAGGGAGCTCAGCTTGGTGCTCTGTGATGGCCTAGATGGGTGGGATGGGTTGGGGGGTGGGAGGGAGGTCCAAGAGGGAGGGGATATCGGTATACATATAGCTGATTCACTTCATTGTACAGCAGAAACTAATACAACATTGTAAAGCAATTTTACTCCAATTTAAAAAAAAAAAAAGAATAGCCAAAAATTGAGTACTTATTTTGGACTAGACATGGTATCATTCACTTATCATATTTAAAACTCACTATTTCATTTAGAACTCACAATTATCTTATGATTACCTCAATATGCAGGACAAACATTTGATAAAATACAATACCTGATCATGAAAAAAAACTCTCAGAAACTAGGGATAGGAGAAAATTTCCTTCATATGTTAAATGATACCTACACCAGATACACTCAAAGATTATCACATGCTTTCCTTCTGAGATTGGGAACAAGAGGAGGATGTCCACTGTTCAACACTGTACCTGAGGTCCTAGCCAGTACAATAGGAAATGAAGAAGAATTAAAAAGTGTACACGCCAGAAAATCAAAATTCAAATTGTCTATTAACAGATAACATGACTGTGTGTATAGAAAACTCCAAATATACTAGAAACAATAAGTGAATGTAATAAGATTGTTAGATTCAAGGTCAATATACAATAATAAACTATTTCTACATATCAGGGAAAATGTTTTTAAATGAAATACCATTTACAATATTTGAAAAATTACAAATATTATACTTTGACATAAATCTAATAAAAGATATGCAAGACCTCTACATTAAAAACTAAAAAACACTGATAAGGGAAAGTAAAAGGAACATTCAATAAAATGAAAGACATTTCATGGTCACGAGACTCAATACTGTTAAGATATCAATTCTCTCCAATGCAATGCAATGCTAATTCTAAATCTAATTTGATACAATATGAATTAAAATCCCAGCAGGATTATTTTATGTGTGGAAACTGACAGTTTCCCAAATTTACATAAAAAGGAAAAGAAGAGTCAAGATAATCTTGAAGAACAAAGTTAGAAGATTTAAACTACAAGATAGATTTTTATAAAACTATAGTAATAAGGACAGTACATTACTGGCACAAGGATAAACAAAGAGACTAACAGAATAAATAGTCCAGAAAGAGACCAACACACATACAATCACTTGATTTACAATGAAGATGTCACTGCCACTCCGTGGGAAAAGGCAGGTCTTCTGAATAATGGTGTTGGAACACAACTGTACACCCTTACAGAAAATAGAGACTCTTAATCTCTTCCACACACCAAACGCAGTCAATCTGAGGTGGATCACAAACATAAATGTGGTAGGTAAAACCATAAAGCTTCCAGAAGAAAACACAAGAGAATATCTCCAGGACCTTGGGGTAGTTAATTTCTTAACAGGAGACAAAAGCAGTATCCACATAAGAAAAATATTGGTAGATCAGACCTTATTAAAATTAAAAATGCCTATTCAACAAAAGGCATCATTAAGAAAGTGAATAGGCAAGCCACCAACTAGAAGAAATTATTTGTTATAGACAGACAGACAGATACAGATATATACACCTCAGAACTCATATCCAGAATATATGAAGAATTCCTACAAAGCAATAGGGAAAAAGACGACTAATTTTGAAAAAACAGGTAAAGGTCTTGAACAGGCACTTGACCAAGAAAATATCCAAGTGGGCAATAAATATATGAAAATGTGTTCAGTGTCATTATTCTTCAGGGAAATGTGAAAACGTGAGATACTACTACATACCCCTCAGAAAAGCAAAAATTAAAATGATTGAAATTATCAAGTGTGCAGAGAAGAGTTAACATAGCAGGCCTTAGACTATTATCCTCAGAAAGGCCTGTTTGCAAAGTTGGCCCTCGGCTGGCTTCTGGGAACCTGGATTCTGGCAGAGTCCCACCATACTCCAAACTGATAAAAATGGTTCAATATGCGTAAACTCTTTGTGCAAACAATATAGTTTATGCTGAATACCTGCTTTCCTTCTGGGAGTCTGGAATTTTGGCACATGCTAGGCAGAGGGTGCTTTGTGACCAGGCCCCAGTAAAAAAAAACCCTGAGCACTGAGCCTCTGACAAGTTTCCCTAGTAGATAACATTTCACATGTGGTCACGATCAGTTGTGGAGTTAAGTGCATCTTGTGTGACTGTATTGCGAGGAGACTCTTGGAAGCTTGTGCTTGATATCCTCTGAACTTTGTCCCATGTGCCATTTCCTTTCACTGATTTTGCTTTGTGTCCCTTTGCTCTATTAAGTTACAGCTGTGAGCATGACTATATACTGAGTCCTGTGAGTCCTCCAAGCAAATCACCAAACCTGGGCGTGGTGTTGGGACCCCCGACACACCAAATGTAAGAGATTATGTGGAATAAACCACAATTATTATGCATTGTTGGAGGGAATGTAAATTAGTTCAACCACTTTGGGAGACTGTTTAGCAATATCTACTAAAGCTCAAACATATTGCTACCACATGGCTCAACAATTCTACTCTTAAGAATATATCCAAAGGAAAATGAGTATGTTCACCAAAAGACACATAAGAATTTTCATTTGTTTATAATAGCTCAAACAGTAAACAACTCAAATTGCATCAGCAGGTAAATGGATAAGCAATATAAGAATTGAGTGGCACATTCATATAACAGAATACTATAAAGTAATAAAATATGCATAAATACTGATTCATATAATGACATAGATGAATCTCACAGATGGTTGTTAAATAAAAAAGCACAACACAAGAGTACATAATTCCATTCATATACAAAAGAGCAAGCAAAGTATGATTACATTTATGATATCCAAAAATTGACAAAACTAACCTATGCTGATATAAGTTAGAAAAAGAGTTACCTGGAGGGGAGTACTCAATACATCTGCCTATTTAAATTTTAAAAGATTAAATTAAAAATTCAGTTCCTTAGTTGCACTAGCCACATTTCAAGCACTCAACAGCTACATTTAGATAATGGCTATAGTACTAGAGAACACAGAAAATATACATGTCCATCTTCACAGAAAGTTCTACTGATTATTGCTGTTCTAGGATATTGAGAATTTTCTATATCTTGATATGGGTGGTAGTTACATGAGTTTTTATTTTTATATTTTTTATTTTTCTGAGTTAATTTTTTTATTGAGATATAACTGACATATAACATTCTATTAGTTTTACATGGGTTTTTAAATATGAAAAAACTCACCAAGCTGTACACTTAAGATCTGTGCACTTTATTTAGTTATAATTAACTCAATAGATAAGTAACCAAATGTTTTAAAAATAGGAGAAAACATAGACAATGTATATAACAGAGGATTTATATCTAATATATGAAGGACTCATAAATCAATAAGAATAGGACAGCAACCTAAAAGAAATATGGAATGCAATTCACAGGAAAGGATGGCATAAACATATTAAAAGATACTTAGGTTCATCAAAAATCAGGGAACTACAATCTAGAACACTGAGATACCACTTTTGCCCATCGTATTGGCAAAAATTTTTTTGACTGGTAATGTCAATTAAAAAAAATTAAATATGAATACAAGTAACGTGAGGGCAAGTACCTTACTATATAGTTTTCTACTAAAATCCTAATGCCTAGGACAGTGGTTGGCATATATTAGACACTCAATACATATTTATAGAGGAAGAAAGTGTAAAAGGAAAGTTGGGGAGAGAATGTTATTCCCTTACTCCTATATTCATCAATGACAGGGTATAAAATAGGTGCAGCCCTTTTGAAGAGGAATTTTATAGCTTATATATCTGTTTTTCTAGAAATTCCATTTCTCATTTCTTCCTTAGAGAAACACTTACATGTGAACAGATAACATATGAAAAACTACAAGAATCTGCTACATTACTGTAGCACTGTAATAGCAATAAGCTGCAAATAACATTGTGCATTAAGAGGGTAATGGTTCAATAAGTTTATCGCTCTTCCATGCCGTGGAATATTACACAGCAATTAAAGAGATGAAGTAGATCTACATGTAATGACATGAAGAGATCTTCAAGACACATTAGGTTAAAAAACTACACACCAATGCACACATTTTTAAAAAGCCACAAAACTACGTATCATATGCATACACATACATACATCAAAGCATAGAAACAGGTGTAAGAAATTATAACCCAAACCAATAATAGTGGTTACTTCTACAGATAAGAATTGGAATTAGTGGGTGGTGGCTTTTACTTTTTCTAGGTTGAGTTTTTCACAATAAACTGTATTCACTTATAACCTATGCAAAAAAAACCAACAAAAACTATTGCTCTTCCTTAGGTTTTGAGTTGTTGCTATCCTACTTCCTAATGGTATAAAAATGGATTCAAACTGCATATTAGAACAGATAAAAACTAATTATATAATTAAAGAATTTTTACTTTTGTTCTTCCAATATTTTTGGATTTTGTTTTTTTAAACACCTGAGTACCCACCACTAAGTTTAAGATGAACTAATAGATCACCTTATACATGATGAGCTACTATCTACTGAAACTTCAAAACATTTCTCAGTTGTACAAATAGTAGACCTAAAAGCCCCAATAGTCAAATTTATAGACCTCTGAACATAGAACTGTTTAAAGAATTGCCTCTACCCAAAGCAATTATTTCTTACTAGGATGAAGTTATATAACCAACAAAAAATAAAATTTAAAGAACCAGTCCATGTCCTACCTGGGTCACTGGAATATATAGAGGTTCTCCATTATGTAGCAGTGTAAGTTTCCCATGCTGATGGAGTCGTCCTTCTGGCTTTAAACTTGCCATCTCCTTAGGTCCTCCTTTCTTGCCACTCTCTTGTCCATTTCCCTTAAGTTCTTCAGTATCACTTAGGCATTCAAAAAATTCTTCCTCGCTGTCACTCCAAGAATCCCATGATTTTCCCACCTCTCCCCTTTCCTTATCCATATCTTTTAGATTGTCTGGCCCCAGCTGGTCTCCAGATTTTCCAGCATCCCCTGTATTAGTTACATTATCTGAAGGACTTGTCTTTCTCCCCTCATCACGTGCCTTCTTTCGTTCAATACAACAATTTAACATCTGAAAAAACATTCATATTTGAATTGTTAGGCAGTTAGTCAGACATGAGCAGGTCCCTGCCCCATTCTGGACAGGGTCATCCTTCTCTCCCCAACCTGGACACCAGTGATCAGAACATGCCCAGAGATCCTCCCTTTTGTGGTCAAGGACTGCTAAGTTTCCAGCCTTATTACGACCAACCTAGATAAAACCCACCAGCAAAGGTTGGCGCAGGAGCACCAAGACCTAAAAGGTGATTCAAAGTAACCCAGGGCTCATTTTGCCTTATTTGTAATAAATGAGCACTACAGTTTTCCCCCCACGCCCATAGGTTTCACTTGGGTTCTTACGCGTTAAGCACCTGCGCACAAGGAGAAAAGTTACATAACCTAAAGCTGTCAATCAACTCGTCAGTCAAATGACACATGAAGGGACTTTCCGCCTGAAAACCAACCCTATCCCCACTGCAGGATGGCTTCTGGTTTCCAGACAGCCCGCTCTCATCCTTTCTCAGGAGTGTACTTCCGCTTTGCTTAATAAAACTTCTGCTGCTTAAAACTGCTCTATGTCTCTCAACTGAAGTTTTTCCTTGGGGAGGACAAGGACTGAGGAAATAGCCGTTCCGTCAGTGACAGTTACAGTAAAATAAAAATCTATCCACTACTTGAATATTTTATTTTCATTCTCCACCCTTTCCCTGGACCTTGTTGTGAATGACAATGACTTAAGTAACCTACAGCACCACAATGAGAATAGCCTATAATCCATTATCATATTTAATATCAGAATAAGCTCCGATTGAACCAAGACCACATTTATATACTGTCACTGGGAAATCTTTACCTGTAGTTTCTGATGCAGTAAACAACATCTTAGATCTGGGGGTCCACTTGCTAATCTATCAAATAAAGTAGTGGGAAAAACAGCTTAGTAAAATTACTTCAGATATTCATATTTTTACACTTTTTTTATATTTTAGCCACACTGATAAATCAAAACTAGGTTTCTATAGATAAGGCAAATGAGGTGGACCAAATAAAATTAAAAGATCAAAATTTATTGTATCCCCCTAGTCCATAATTCACCAACAGTAACAGCAAACTAGCGATAGCTCTCAAGCTAACAGAAACTTGAAAAACATTTTAAAGCCTAGAAATTCACCCTAGGAAGTAGCTAGCATGTAGTATTTCATGCCTTACAAAAGAAATTATATTATATATTCATTTCTCAATCATGCTGGATTCTCAATATAAAATCCATTGATCTCCACCTCTCTTTTGCTAAAGGGAGCCTGGACTGCCCCTAGGCTAAATCGCTAGGTTCCCAGTAATCAGCCAAGAGAGAATCCAGCTAAGCAGAGGCTGGCAAATGACCCAAGAGTAAACATTTTTGGATCAAATACCACTTTATATTACTTATATCATGACTCTCCTCCCTTAGTTTGAGTAGCACAGGTAAATGGCAGTAACCTATGCAGTACCAACATATATGCTAACTAAACTCTTTAACTGAAATGTCAATATAAATTATACCAAAAAATTATAGGTAATGTCTAATACCTGAACTTATGAACTTTAAATATGTTTTTTCCCTCCAACTATAAAAATGTATGTTCATGACAGAAGATTTAGAACACAAATGTATACATAAATGTATAAAGAGCAAAATAAAAACATAATTCACACCTGGGCAAACTACTGTTAACATTTGGTTGTATTTCTTTCCATTTTTCTATACATATTTCTATATATATTCTATATATTTTCAGTATTCTCTATCAACATAATTGAAAGCATAGTTGAAAGCACTCTGTATACATAACACTATATTCTACTTTACTACATATACTGTGATCACTTTCCATGTTATTAGAGATTCTTGGAAAAAAAACTTTCCATTATAGAGACATATCATGATTTATTTAACCATTCTTTAATGTGTGATATTTAGGTTGTTTAACTTTTTTTTTCCTATTGTAAATTTGCTGCAGTGAATACCTCTGAACAGAAATCGTGTCCTAAGTTTCTTACCACTTTCTTAGGGCAGATTTCCTAGAAGAGAATTAATGGGTCAAAAGTCAAATTTTGCGAACAAACAAAAATCCTATCTCTAAAGCTGGAAACTGAAATTATTACCCTGGAATCAGAAAGCTGTTCTCCCATCTGAAACGCATTTCAAGAACAAACTCCTGCCAGAGATGTGCCACTCCTTTCAGTCCTCCATGGTAGAAATTGATCATACAAAGACACAAAGCCAATTTGTATGTTAAACTATCAGATGGTGCAGATTTGAACTGATTGTAGAGATTCTAAATTTAACAAAACAGAAACAAAGCAAAACTTGTTAACAACATATTTACATGTATAATCAAAAACTGTGTAGGTAGAGATTTTAATACTGAAATTAATCTATCCTACCAAACCTGCTTTTATCAAACGTTTAATACATTATTGCCTAAATTTTTCTTAGACAGCTCCATGTTTTCAAGATCTCTATAAGTATCAAAAAGTGAAGCTATAGTTTATTGAGCCTAAAGTTATAGCTTTCAATTTCTTCTGTGGAATCTTTAAGATATGTTCCAAATTTCATGTGTTGTTATAAAAATCTTTTGATTACAAATGAGTACACACTTGTCAAAGTCAAAAACACAAAATCAGAACTGTATAAACTGAAAATGTAAAGCCTGCTTTTCCTCCTCAGTTCATGAAATAACTTCCCCAAAATAACTGTTAACAATTTGATATATCTGCACACCTGTCATTTAAACTCTCATTTCTCAATTTATCAAAGACTTGAAAGAGGAAAACATGAAAATTCTACTTCATTTTACATGTTACTTCATTAAAGAATTTTCCACTCTCTGTCCAGTTCTGAAATACAAAGAATCTGCTGCAAAATGTAAATTTGATGATTTATGAAAAGTGTAAAATGAAGGCAATCCTATAACCATGCACAATATGTTATTTTTTTCACTGTTTCCAGAAAAGTTCTTCTACCCAAAATATGTATCTATGCCAATATTCTATAGTAGGGCATTGTCTGAATGAAGGCCATGATATCATCTTCACTCAAGTTTTACTAAGGTGATTTTTTTTTTTTTTTTTTTTCTTGCGTTATGCGGGCCTCTCACTGTTGTGGCCTCTCCCATTTGCGGAGCACAGGCTCCGGACGCGCAGGCCCAGCGGCCACGGCTCACGGGCCCAGCCGCTCCGCGGCATGCGGGATCCTCCCGAAACGGGGCACGAACCCGCGTCTCCTGCAACGGCAGGCGGACTCTCAAGCACTGCGCCACCAGGGAAGCCCCCTAAGGTGATTTTTAAAATAAAAAGATCCTTATTTCAAAACAGAGAAAGCTTTATAGCGAGTGCTAGAAAATTTTCACGTTTTCCTCATCCAAGTCTTTGATAAATTGAGAAAAGAAAGCTTAAATGACAGATGTAGAGCTATAAAACTGTTTACAGTAGTCACTGTTGTGAACTAGATTTCATGACTGTTGCTAGAAATATAGTAAAACCCCTAGAAATTCAATGCATTTAAAATAGTTACGGCTCCCCTGGTGGTGCAGTGGTTAAGAATCTGCCTGCCAATACAGGGGACAGAGGTTCAAGCCCTAATCTGGGAAGATCCCATGTGCTGCAGAGCAACTAAGCCCATGAGCCACAGCTACTGGGCCTGTGCTCTAGAGACTGCCTGCCAATACAGGGGACAGAGGTTCAAGCCCTAATCTGGGAAGATCCCATGTGCTGCAGAGCAACTAAGCCCATGAGCCACAGCTACTGGGCCTGTGCTCTAGAGACCGGGAGCCACAACTACTGAGCCCACGTGCCACAACTACTGAAGCCCACACACCTAGAGCCTGTGCTCTGTAACAAGACAAGCCATCCCAATGAGAAGCCCGCACACTGCAATGAAAAGTAGTCCCCGCTGGCCACAACTAGAGAAAGGCTGCACGCAGCAACTAAGACCCAATGCAGCCAAAAATTAATAAATAAAACAAATATTTTTTAGAATTTATTAACAAAAAATAAAATATTTTAAT
>NW_006790915.1:218608-222659 GCF_000442215.2 Lipotes vexillifer | reverse complement strand
GTTATGCGGGCCTCTCACTGTTGTGGCCTCTCCCATTTGCGGAGCACAGGCTCCGGACGCGCAGGCCCAGCGGCCACGGCTCACGGGCCCAGCCGCTCCGCGGCATGCGGGATCCTCCCGAAACGGGGCACGAACCCGCGTCTCCTGCAACGGCAGGCGGACTCTCAAGCACTGCGCCACCAGGGAAGCCCCCTAAGGTGATTTTTAAAATAAAAAGATCCTTATTTCAAAACAGAGAAAGCTTTATAGCGAGTGCTAGAAAATTTTCACGTTTTCCTCATCCAAGTCTTTGATAAATTGAGAAAAGAAAGCTTAAATGACAGATGTAGAGCTATAAAACTGTTTACAGTAGTCACTGTTGTGAACTAGATTTCATGACTGTTGCTAGAAATATAGTAAAACCCCTAGAAATTCAATGCATTTAAAATAGTTACGGCTCCCCTGGTGGTGCAGTGGTTAAGAATCTGCCTGCCAATACAGGGGACAGAGGTTCAAGCCCTAATCTGGGAAGATCCCATGTGCTGCAGAGCAACTAAGCCCATGAGCCACAGCTACTGGGCCTGTGCTCTAGAGACCGTGAGCCACAACTACTGAGCCCACGTGCCACAACTACTGAAGCCCACACACCTAGAGCCTGTGCTCTGTAACAAGACAAGCCATCCCAATGAGAAGCCCGCACACTGCAATGAAAAGTAGTCCCCGCTGGCCACAACTAGAGAAAGGCTGCACGCAGCAACTAAGACCCAATGCAGCCAAAAATTAATAAATAAAACAAATATTTTTTAGAATTTATTAATAAAAAATAAAATATTTTAATATTAATTAACTTACATATTCTTCACTCTCTAATGGAGGATTACTGTTGTCTATTGAAGAAGTCCCATCTAACGGTTTCTCAGAAGCAGCATCAGGGAATAAGAACTTAGGAGGGAGGAAGAAAGAAAATAATCACATCTTCAACGAAATTTCTCATTTTGTTGACTTTTGTAACTCATATAAACACTGACTTTTGAATGGTTTTGTTTTTAAAATGATGAGAATGCTCTTACTGTACTGCCCATTTAGTTCTACAATATCTCAAACATTTTCTATTTTTCTTCAAAAATACACTGTTTCAGTGACTAGTCAATTTTAAAATCAGATTTTTCTTGAATGTGTAACCACCTGCTTCTGTGAATTGTTTAGTTTACAGAATGCAAAACCAGAATCTCTTCACTATGATTTCAGGCTCATCCAATGTCATTAAATTTTTTTTAATGTTATTATTAAAAAGACAAAATTATAAAAGAAAATTTTAAAACACCCAAACATTCATGAGGCTCTATAGAGAAGAATCATCCATGGGTTTTTATATATGAAATGCTACAAGTATGATATTAAAGACCCGTAATTTTATCTTACGAGATACCCACAGAAAGTGGGAAGCAGACTAAACCTGTAATGCCCAGTGTATCCTTTCCAAGTGATTTCTGTTAACATGTGTGAGGGAGTGTGTGTGTGTGTCTGTGTGTCTGTGTCTGTGTGTGAGAGAGGGTGTGGAGAAGTGGTAAAAAGCTATATAATTGGAATAAAATCTCTAAGGATACATTCTCAAGAAGGGGCCTTCTCTACAGAAATTTACTTTCAATCCTTTTAACACTATTCCTCCCAAGTGCTTTGTGGTACTGCTGATTTGTAATTCCTTTTACTACGCATACTTTGCCACATATTACAGAACATGCTAAACAGACTTTTTTAATAGCTTTTTTTTTAATTTTATTTTATTTTAATTAATTAATTTATTTTTTTGCGGTACGCGGGCCTCTCACTGTATGGCCTCTCCCATTGCGGAGCACAGGCTCCGGACGCGCAGGCTCAGCAGCCATGGCTCACGGGCCCAGCCGCTCCGCGGCATGTGGGATCCTCCCAAACCAGGGCACGAACCCGTGTCCCCTGCATCGGCAGGCGGACTCTCAACCACTGTGCCACCAGGGAAGCCCTAAACAGACTTTTTTAAATGAGAGGAACTACCAAGTGCCAACCTCCACTACTAAGCACATTTACAAACAGTATCCTATTCTCCTACCACTACGTGAGCTACGTATCAGTGCCCACATCTTACAAATATACAAACTAAAAATGTGGCTAAAAGTCTTGCTCAGGTAAACAGCAGGGATAAGACTAACATCAAGTTTTCAAGTCCTATATTCTTTTCATTGCACTACTCTTGAAGGTTTTTCCCAAGAACGTCTTAGTGCACAAATTGCCAGAAGTACGATTATAACTACAATTATAGTAAGAGTAGCTATCATCTAGCAAAGGCCTATTTTATGCCAGTGTAACAGAAGGTCCTTTAGTACGCACAACAATCTCACAGGTTTTCATTAGACTCATTTCAGTTGAAGAAACTGAAGTTAAATGGCTTGTTCAAAGTCATACCATAAGTCAGGATTAAACCCTGTGTATGGCTCCTAGGCCAGGCCTGTTCCACCACCCTATACCTAGGGGACACCCTAGCCCCTTCTAGTACTCGGTATGAAGTTTTCTCTGGACTGTTGTGAAAGAAAGTTTTCAAGAATACCATTCTGATCATGTCAACCTTCTGCTTAAAATGGCATTAAACTGTTAAGATGAAGCCCAGTGCTTCAACATGGCAGGTTACCTCCTACTCTCCTCGTCCCTGGCCACCCTCTGGGAAGTACCCTGCCATGCACCAAACTGTCCAACATGCTCTCTCAGGCTTCTGCTATTCCTCTGCTTCTAAACCTTCTGTCCCTCTTTATGAAGCTTTCCCTGATCCCCACTGCTCAGACAGAGACAGATGCACCCTCTGCTGTGTTCTCACAGCCCCTTTGCCAGAATTCTCACATGTAACATGGTACTGTAACTACTATTTACTTTCCTTCTTCCCATTACACTAGTGGGAACTCATTGTGGAGACGATGTTTTACTCATTTTATATTCCCAATCCAGTGCCTGCCACATAGATGGGACTGAATAGATAATGAATAAATGAGTGTGCATATAGACATATAAAAACATTACATTTAGTTTACCAAGAGAATTGTATTGAGGACATCATTATTCAGTGGTGATTCTTCTACACCTCTCTGTTTTCGTATTTTCTTCTTTGCAGTGTGTACCATATTTGAAACTGATAATTTATGAATTGGAACCGGCGCAGGCTCTGTCAACTTTGACAAAGCATGAGTTATATCAGCAACTTCTATAAAAAGAATAGAAATGAATACATATTACATCACCAACCTTGGCAGGTTAAAGTGATGAATAAACTGATGACTGTAGAGAATATTTTAGTCACTCTTTTCATTAGTGATTTTTTACTAATACACATGTTCAGCTTTATATGGATGCATGATTGACAAAGGTGTAACATAATTTCTGCCCAGGGAACTTCAAAAATAAACCTCTTTTCAAAATATCTTACATTTTTGGTGGAAAGAACTTATTAATCACACAATGTTTTAAGCTCAGGGTATATATAGCCTGGAGAAAATGGTAGCTGCCTAGTTCATCAAAACTTGCTTCCCCAACATAACTCAAACTGGAAAAATAGATGAAAAGTTACTGGAACATTTGAAAATAACTTAAAAAAAGAGAAAGGTGCCACCTCTTCCTTCTTCCTCAAATGTGGATCGTCCAAGAATCTCATCAGTTGACTCCTTTCGACGGCAAATTTTAAAAAACTCAGTGACAAAATCACCTACATAGAAAAAAATATTACTCATTTTTGAAATGTAACTGAAAGAAATCAGTCCTATAAATAAAAGTACACGTCTTTTCACAAAAGCTATTAGCTAAGATATGATAGAAAAAGAACCAGTTTTTCTACCCAATCCAAAAAGTAATCCTATTTCAAAGGTAGCCTTGCTTTCTCTCCATAGCCCAGGATAGTAAAACAGTTTTTCCTTAGAATACTTCTAGAATGAAAGGAAAAAATAACTGAACCTAATATATTAAGCAGTTACTATTTACCTGAATAAGACAAATAGTATTAAATTGTACAAGTAACAAGAATATTACTATATATATGTAGTGGTCTTCTTTCCCT
>NW_006790915.1:217006-218576 GCF_000442215.2 Lipotes vexillifer | reverse complement strand
TATATCTGTAGTGGTCTTCTTTCCCTAGCTGCCACCCTACTAGAATTCTGAATCCATTAGAAAAATAAAAATAAAAATAAATCCCAAAGACATGTTTCTACAGGATTAAAAAATCATGTAGGATGAAGTTATTTCAGCTTCAACTGCATGTTAATGATATGCTTTGTGTCATTATAAGAAAGGGGGAAAAGGTTGGATATCTTCTAAAGAGCTTCTATGAGATATGTTTGCACAAAGAAATTAAATCTTAACAAGAACCATCAGTACTAAAATTATTAGACAATACAATATACTAATTATATCCAAGTTTGAAAATTCACCAACTAGTTCTGAATAAACCTGGAACATTTTCTGGAGTTCTTCTGACAAGTAGGAAAATCCTATAATCTAGTCGTATAAACTATATGACTATAGCTTATTGTAGTATATGACTACATAATCCTATAATCTAGTCATATAAACATAAAGTTAAAGAGACAGGGTGAGATTAAGGGACAGAAACTTAAAATGAGAATACTTTTAATTCTAAGGTCCTCTGTAATTATCACAAAAGTCAGCGGCTGAGGAATAATAAGGAACTAGGAAGAAATTTAGTGACTAAATTTAATAATTTAGTAAATCAATGATTAAACAAGAGAAACCATTTATTGAATACTCATTATAGATAGGCACTGCATTAAATGTGATACACATACACACACGTACATGATCTTATTTGATCCTCTTACTAACACTCTGAAGTATGTACTACTGTTACCTCTATCTTACTGATACTGGAAGAGACTGTGAAACTTGCTCAAACTGGTGGATCTAGGATTTCAAACGAGGTCTATCCAACTCAAACGCTTGATATAAACCCTCTACTATCTCCCTATACCCCAAGACAAATTCACTGATGGCAGGAATTTTACCTTATCTTTGTATTCACTATTATATAGTTAGCACAGATGGCAGTGCTAATAAGCATTTAATAAACAACACATGATGAATGACAAAGAGACCAAGAAAAAAATGCTTTAGAGAAATGCCCTAATATTGTCATCAGTAACTCCTCGGTTGAACGGTAATTTATCAGGTTAAATGAAATAAACGTGGCATGGATGAACATAGAAATGGAGGAAATAATTTTCATGTGTACTAAATATAAGAGAAAAAGACTGGAAAGAGGAGATTGGTTCAGAAGACTTCATGAAAGAGGTATTATCTACAAAAATGGGAAGGGAAAGATAATTCTAGACATGGGATATAATAATAGGATCTGAATACCAATGGATAGCTTTTAAAGTATTTCTATTTATGTTATTCCACTGACTTCTTCAGATATCCCTAAGATGTGTACAAGATTATTAACACCTCTTTTTCTCTATCAGAAAAAAGATTTGGGGCTTCCCTGGAGGCTCAGTGGTTGAAAGTCCGCCTGCCGATGCAGGGGACACGGGTTCGTGCCCCGGTCCGGGAAGATCCCACATGCCACGGAGTGGCTGGGCCCGTGGAGCCATGGCCGCTGAGCCTGCGCATCCAGAGCCTGTGCTCCGCAGTGGGAGAGGCCACAACAGTGAGAGGCCCGCGT
>NW_006790915.1:208843-216996 GCF_000442215.2 Lipotes vexillifer | reverse complement strand
CGTACCGAAAAAAAAAAAAAAAAAAAAAAAAAAAAAACCCAAATGACAAGAAAGCAAGTCTGCTAGTACTATTCAAGAGTAACTAGAAGGATTCACTGCTGTTGACAAAGATTTATTTTTAATGGAGTTAACCGAGGAGATCACAATGTAAAGAAATAAAAATAAAAAATACTTTTTGGATAGGTGAAATAAAGTATAAAGAATACATTCAGTGTTCCTGATCTGGAGGATAGACAGATTTGTGTTATTTCAGGAAAGGAACATAAATATCTTACCTAGCAAACACTGAGGATTATCAGCTTTTCGAACTCTAACAGACCAATGGGGAGCCTGAATAGGATCCAAATCACTAAAAGGCAAAACAATAAACACAAGATCCTATTTATGGCAATCTGCAAGACTCATACATTTACCAAAATGCAGTCTAATAAAAAACATTATATAGAAGGACAAGCAATCCATTTTGCCTCCCTTAAACTTACTGTTATTCATATGCAAACCATTTAGATAGGTTAAAAAAAATAAAACCTTAAGACATCAAAGTTCATAGACAAAAAAAGCACAAAAGGAAAAACAAAACAAACTAATCAAAAAACATAAGAATGATCCTGACAGGCAACATACAATGATAATCTAATGAGAATTACATTTTAGGAATAAAGAAAATGAAATGAGAAACAAACAAGAATCCATAATAATTTTAATCTGCTTTTTGTTACACTATTTATTAATAAAAAAAGAAACTATAAAAATTTCCACAAGATCAAAAGTGCCCCATTTTCTCAGTTAAACAGATTATGGTACATTCACTTAATGGAATACTATGCAGCAATTTAAAAACTGACAACACAGATCTACATTTATTAAATGAATAAAGGTATTAAATGAATGAAGCAAATTAATATATAAATTTATACCTTAAAAAGATATACCCCCAAAATGCTAACTGGTTATTTTTTAAGTAATGGAATTGTAGGTAGTCTTTACTTTCTTCTTCTTCTTCTTTTTTTTTTTTTTTGCGGTATGCGGGCCTCTCACTGTTGTGGCCTCTCCCGTTGCGGAGCATAGGCTCCGGACACGCAGGCTCAGCAGCCATGGCTCACGGGACCAGCCGCTCCACGGCATGTGGGATCTTCCTGGACCGGGGCACAAACCCGTGTCCCCTGCATCGGCAGGCGGACAGACTCTCAACCACTGCGCCACCAGGGAAGCCCTACTTTCTTCTTTTAATTTATTCATCTAAATCACCTGATTTTAAAAGTTCATGTTACTTTTACCATCAGAAAATACAACACGTTCATTTTAATTATTTTTAAAAAAGTCTTCTATTTCTCACTGTTCTGCAGCAACCATGAGACTATGTTATGTTCCTCCTTCTCCATGTTCTTCCAGGATAGCGCTCGCTGTAATTTTCAATTTTTTCCTGTGCATCTTTGTATTGCACAGGAGTATATGACATGGTTGTTCTGTTATCTGACATTTAATGATCAAATATTATTCCCAAATATTTTGATAACCATCATCTCTTCAAAGTCCTTTAACAAATGCTTCTTACCAGCTAAGAAAAGTTCAACAGAATTATGCACTGAATCCCAAACTGCTTAAAAACACCTTTGCTAAAACCAAGTAAGATTCAGATTGCTCATTTTCCCGGAACTAAGGACCCTATCTCCAAAGCCCACAGCTTAAAACACATCTATAATACATATCAATCAGTCTAAAAAGTGATCTTTAAAAATAGAAAAACAACAACCAACTATATCAGAAACTGATACAAAGAAAAATTCCTAACCACTTGGCAGTTAATTTATTCTACTGAAGTTTGTGAACCTTTATGTACTACTCTTAACATACTTACGAATAAACATCATTATCCACAATGATACCTTCAGTCAGGTGAGGCCATGTAGTTGCTAAGTGGAGTTCACTAAAATAAACAAAACGTAGAATATATCCATAAGCTTTAATACTGTATACATACATCCTGACTCAACAATTCTACTTCTAGAATTGTTATCTTCAGTAAATAACCAGAGATGTACATATATGTTAAAAGTGGTCATTATTTATAATACAATAAAACTGTAAACACCCAGTTTAGCAAACGGTAGCACATTCATATAAAGTTAATGTCTGCAAGAAAAAACTATGCTATACATAATAGCCAAAAAGTATAAGTAAACCAAATTTCTATCAGCTGATGAATGGATAAATACAATGTGGTAGTATTAGATACCATGGCATATTATACAGTCACAAAAAGCAATGATGTACTTATTCATGCTAAATGTGGATGAACCTCTAAAACATGCTAAGTGAAAGAAGCCAGACACAAAAGGTCATATATGGTATAATCCAATCTATATGAAATGTCCAGAATAGTCAAATCCATACAGGCAAAAAGTAGATTAATATTTTTGTCTAGAGCTAGAGGGCCTAAGGAACCTAGGAGGGAATGACAGTTAAGAGGTGAGGGGTTTCTTTTGGGGGTAATGAAAGTGTTCCAGAATTAGATACTGATGATGGCTGCACAACTCTGTAAACACTAAAAACACTGAATTGTATACTTTAAAATTTTATGGTACATAAATTATATCTCAATTTTGAAAACACCATGATACAGATCAGGGATTGGCATACTTTTTCTACAAAGGACCAGAAAGTAAGTATTTGGGGCTTTTTATGGGCCATGTAGTTTCTGTTATATTCTTGTTTTTTTTCTTTTAAAACCCTTAAAAATGTAAAAAGCATTTTTAGCTCATTACCTATACAAAAACAGCCTATTGGCCAGATTTGGTCTACCGGTCATAGTTTGCTGACCTCTTATTATAGACAAATATTAAATTTCAGAAAGTTTTCATGTGAAATTATAAAATCAAAAACAAGCCACAAAAAATGTACAAGATGACAAACATTTATAAAATGTACAAAAATACTGTGCAGAAAAGAGTTATCATAGCAGGCCTGATACTTAGAAAGGCCTACTTGCAAGGTTGGCCCCTGGCTTGACATCTGGAAACTTGAATTTCAGGAGGATTCCTACTATTCCCTGGTAAGAATGGCTCACTCTGCCTAAATTACCTGTGCAAACAATACAGTTTATGCAAACATCTGGTTTCCTTCTGGTACATACTAGGCAGAGGGTGCCTACATGACCAGTCTCTGATTAAAAACCCCAAGTGCTGAGCCTCTAATGAGCTTCCCTGGTAGACAGCCTTTCATACATGTCACAGTTTATTGCTGGGAGGATTATGCGTGTCCTATGTGACTACACTGGGAGAGGAAGCTTGTCCTTGGTTTTCTCTGGACCTCACCCAATGTGCCTTTTCCCTTTGCCATTTTTTGCATTGTATCCTTTTGCTGTGATAAATCATAGGCATGAGCACAACTATGGTTGCGTCCTGTGAGTCTTCCTAGCAAATCAACCTAAGGGTGGTGTTGGGGGCCCTTGTTACATATATATACATAAACATGTACATATATATACCTACTTCATGCATATGAAAAATACTGGAAGCACATATAACAAGCTGTTGTCAGTGATCACCTATGACTAGGGGGGTTATGAATTTACTGATTGTTTTTTTCCTGTCTAGATTCTGAACCCACTTATGTTTGGAGAGTACAGAAGCCAAAAGGGCCAATTATTTCACTTCTCTGATATTTGGTGATGCTCGACTAACTAGCAACTCCTGTCTGAGACACTGAATCTACAAGTACAGTTAGGAATTCACTGTGAGAGCAGGGCCAGCACTACACAACAATGAAGTGTAACCTTGGTTATGAACCGGACAACTAGGCACCACTGGCTCAAGCCTATTTTCTGAGCCCAGTTCTACAATGGACCCAATTAAACTTCTGAGTTTGAGTTACCAAATACTTTTCCAATAAACTGATATTTTGCTTGAATTAGAGTTGACGAGTACCATTTGCAACTAAACAATCTGACTACTAAACATATGATTTTTGCCTTTTTTAACGTTATCTAAATTTTTTCTGCTGAACGTGAATTTATTATTTTAAATAAAACTAATTTTTAATGTAAAAAAAATGACCACAAACAGTATGTGATATCAGTGGACATGAATGGTTAGAGGTTTAAAACTATACACTCCTGAATATTTTTAGGTATGAACCGCAGATTCAGTTCCTAAGTTTTTATGACTATGGCCTCTCCTCTCCCTCTAACTATAGAACAATTTCTTTGACAAAGAGAGAAGACACTGGAAAAAGCCTCTTCATTTCCTCTTCCACTACCAAAGATGCCTTTTCAAAAGCATAGTGCCCACAACAGTTGCTAATCACTGTTTGATTTAAATGGTCTGCCAATGTGCACCATCTTACCCTCAACTTATTTCTGTGTTCTTCTTCAATCACTTGTTCCTTTGCTGACTGACTCCACATCATGATATAAATTTGGAAGAAATATTTAATCATTAAACCTTCAGATTTCTACCAGGTCAATTTATTTCTCTCCCCCTAAAATTTTCCCTAGGTGAAATTCAAATAAATGAACCAGTTGGAGGGCCACAAATGTATCTGTAATCCACCCTACAACCTTTCTCCCTTGCTCACTACATTCTAGCCATGAAAGCCACCTTCTATTTTCTTCAGTAAACTCACCAAGCTCTTTCCTGTATCAAGGCACTTTGCACATGCTGTTCCTTCCACCTGGAATGGTCATTCTCTCACTCTTTGCCTGGCTAAATCCTCCCCTAATTGACAGAATAAATTTCACTTCCTTTGAGAAGACTTTACTGATGGCATATCAATCTAAACTAGTTCCTCATTTTACTGTTATTACATCCTGTACTTTTCCTTCAAATTATCCCACAATTTGTAATTGTATGTTTATTTAGGTGATTAGTTCATCTACTTCCTTTAAGTAGACTGTAAATGCCAAGAAGGCAGAAACTGTTTTATTTACTTAGGTATCTTCCTTACTTAGTATAGTGCCTGGCACATATAATAAATATCAATTTTAAAAGATACTCACTTTATTGTCTCCCTTAAATGATTTTTAAGTTAAAAGTATTATTATTTCTACCTTTATGTGAGAGTATTAAAGATATAAGTACACATGTGAATATATTTTTTTAAATAACCAAATAGTTTAACAAATGAGACAGTTTCTGTATCTGCACCATTTATATTTTCCAAATATTCTGCTATCAGTGATTAAATTTTTCAACCCCTGCATTTTCTTGTGAAACAGTTTTTTTTTAAGTTCAGTAGTTCTTCTAGAAAAGCAACTGGGTAACCTATAAGGTCACACTTGTGTCTCTTACTTATGTCTTAATTTCTGTATTTTGAAAAAGCGGCCAAGAAAAATGAAAACAGCTGTTAATTCTGGGTCATGGACATATGAAAGTTTGTTATATAAAATATTGTCTGTGCTTTTCAATATTTAAAATATTTCCCCCAAAGTATACCAAGAACCACTTCTATAAGGAATAATCAATAAATTATATGCTGTACATTTTATGTATTACTTTAAACCCTCTTTTACTTAAGTTACAGAGAAAAAACCAAAGATGGACAGATTGTTACATGTAGGTCTCTATTTCCAGTACTACATTCATTCCAGAAGGCTGCAGTATTATAAAACACAGTAAAATCAACATCAATATAATTTAAAAAGTAAAAGTCCCATAATTCAAATGATATAATGAAATTCGCACCTAATAGGATCTTCACAGGCACCAAATGGTAACTTGCCAAATTCCAGGCCTCCCACTTCTCCTCCTACAAGGGCATCTATATCTAAACAAGAAAAAAAAAATTTTCCATCAGTTAGCCAAAAATGGAGAAATAAGAATTTAAATCTAGGTAGGTCAGCCCTTTGAGAAATTTAAGTTTTAATGGTGTCTACATTAAGATACATATAGCAAGTTAGAGAACAGTCATATATTAAAGACTTCCCCCAAGAATGTTATAGTAAAAGGACACATTTAATTCCTATTTGTAAGGTGCTGTATTCAAGCTATGCATTCTAAATTTTACTCTTCGGAAATAGTCCTTAAATATCACTCAAGAGAATATTATTCCTGTAAATTTCATTTTCTCAGAATGTGATTAATAGCATCTAAAAGAAAGATTATCTGAGTATTAAAAAATTTAATCATCAACCTACATTCATCAGTTTTGCTGTCAATAATTTCTGAATAGCCCAAATTAGTCATCATTAATAAAACCTTATATCAGCTGACAGTACACAGAAATATCTGAAGTTCAGAAAAGAATTTCCATTCCATTATGAATGGTATCTGAGATTAGAGGAGAATTTAGAGGGTGTATCACCCCTTAGCTCCATCCCTCTTGAAGAAGTAATAAACACTTCTAAAAGACTTCAAAAAGATTTCCCTTTGAAATAACAGATGGTTGTTTTTAATTATTCACACTACACCAAGAATTTCTAAAATTAAAGTCTACTGTTGAGTTATAAACACTCCCAGATTTGCTAAAATTATGTTTGACAATTATCTTCACCCTAAATTATTAAAATTAGTTATTAAATATGGCTCAATTACTTGATTCAGTAAATTATCTCAAGTCAATTCATTCCATTTTTCCAACTAAAGAATGCTTACAATAAAGATCACAATGACTAGCTTTACTATAAGATGTGAATTAAGAGCTTCAAAATTTATAATAAGCACTTTTTTTTTTTTTTTTTGGCCACGCCGCACTGCATGCAGGATCTTAGTTCCCTGACCAGGGATTGAACCCATGCCCCCACTGCAGTGGAAGCACGGAGTCTTAACCACTGGACCGCCAGGGAAGTCCTAAGCACATTTTTTAAACCAGTAAGCTAAAAATTATTAATAAACTATAACTGTACGAAACTTTTAGTCAAATTAAAAGTTGAAAAGCTACACTGTAGAATGAAAGAATGATGGGACTTGGAGTTTGACCAGGATTTAAATGTGAACTTTATCACCTGGTGACCATGTGGCCTTGGGCCAGTTACTTTTTTTCTCTAAGAAAGATAATAATACTTGTCTCATAGATGGGAATTACCTGAAACAGTATATAAAATGCCAGGCACAGTGTCTGGCCCATATTACATGTTCAGTCCCTTCCCTTTAAAAGAGAAAATATTAAAAATTTATATGGCTTTCAATCCACTGAGAAAGAAGGTTAATATTTTGATACCCATTTTTAAAAACTAGCAATAGAACATTAACAAAGGCGTACTGTTGTCTGGAAACTAAAATTACCAAAACAAACATTTGAGTCTTCTAATATAAATCTCAGCTTAGCTTTTATTTCCCTCTGCTGTAGTTTAGATGGAGTTCTTTTACTGCACATTACTTTCAAATTATTCAGTGGTATATAAAACAGTAGTAGTATATATAACCACCAAAAGCTAAATGTACTACATTAATTTTAGTATCATCCCAAGATTATCAATTTACTATTTTCAATCTCATAAACAAACCAACCATTTTGGAACAAAAATAAACAGTAAAGAATATTATTTTATTATAATTTATTTCTCTTTGAGGAAGGTAGAATGGATAATGTTTTCAGGCTACTAAAATCCTTGTAATTATTTTATAAGTTTATATTAAATTTCTTATTAGATAGACGTGGATATAATTGCACTTTTTGTAAGAGAAACATCCAGGAACCTAAACCTCACTTAATTAAGCTAAATGTCCACCAGGCTGAGCTTTTCTAGAACTTAGATAATGTCTGTTCATATCTGTGTCCTGGCAGAGCCAGCCTATTATAGGCTAATAATTAATGACTGTTAATGAATCAGTATATTAATGGTTAAGTAGGTAAAATGATTTTAATCACAGTTTTATAAAAATGCAAGTTAAAGTAAGATATTCTACAGCTCTTCCCAGCATAAGTGTATATGTATATACACCTTTTTCTCTTTTCTGCTTTCCTTATTTAGCCCTCTTCTTCAAACTCTACTCTCTATAAGGTTGTGTGCGTGTCTGTTCGCAGCCTATGAGGGTGGCTTCTCTTATTATATTCTGAAAGCAGACATTTTACTCATTACGTACTAATTTGCAGCACACGATGTTCCACGGCAAGGGAATGCTTTATAAATAATATTAGCTTTCAAAAACAGATTGTCAGGGCTTCCCCGGTGGCGCAGTGGTTGAGAGTCTGCCTGCCGATGCAGGGGACGCGGG
>NW_006790915.1:204570-208404 GCF_000442215.2 Lipotes vexillifer | reverse complement strand
AGCCTGCGCGTCCGGAGCCTGTGCTCTGCAACGGGAGAGGCCACAATAGTGAGAGGCCCATGTACCGCAAAAAAAAAAAAAAAAAAACAGATTGTCAAGTATAGAATAATTCTGTCTCTAGAACAACCTACACGGCTTTTTTTATGAGAAAAAAAATGATAAGGCAATGAAATCAGCAATATTACATTTAAAATGAGTTACAAATATTTCAAACACTTGAAACACACTGTTAAATAGTTTTAATTTCTGAATATATTTTCTCTCCATTTATATTCAGTAAGTTAAATATAGTTCTAAATTATCTCACCTGGAGGCTGCTGAGGCCAAAAATACTGCTGCCAATCCTGAAGTACATAGGTAAACCGTATAGCAATACTAACTGGAGGCAACGGAGTTAAAGTACATCCCTAGGAAATAAATGCAAAGACAATACCATGTAAAGGTTAGTACCCTTGTAAATACCAGAACCAAATTTCAAACTATTGGAATAGATAAATTACTACCTTCATGAAATGTGGATTTTCAGATTACAGTGTTAGATACGGCACGCACATTCTAGCCATGAAAAATGTATATTCTAGCCATTAAAAAGGAAAACAAAGTCACTAAGTTATTAGAGCCAAAGGTGCAGAATTTAGGAAATAATTTTCATGGGAGAAATCCTTGAGCTTAAAAGCTCAAGAGATGAATTAATGCCAGAGAGCAAATTACATTAAAATAAAGCTGTTTAAACTACTACCAGGAAAAGAGATATTAAATTTTATTATGTAAAGTGCTCTTTCAAAATATCTTATACAATTTTAATTATACAAATTTCTTACTATTCTCTTCAGCCATGTTGAATGTGGAAAAAAATGTGACTCATTTTTTAAATAAGGTAAAACTATTATATAAAGTTTAACACTAGGTTTGAGAAGATGATGTCTTTTCTTTTAAATGAAAATAAACTCAAATTAAAGCCAGTCTTAAATATTTAACCAGAATTTTAGACTGTGACAAACGGCCACTCATGTAGTTTATATTAATGAATCAGAAAATTTAGATCTATCTTTACATTCATTAAAAATCATAAAAATTAATAATATCATCCAAACATCCCACAATCTCAGCTTCCCTTAATAATGGTTAACCTATATTAATGTGGAATAGGACCTAAATATGCATAGGAATGACCTAGTAAGCTTGTGAAAATGTAGATTCAATAGTATTCTGCATATCTACCCAGTTTCCAGGTGTTGCTGATATTGCTGATCAGGAGGAATAAAGAGACATTTAGCTCAGCAGCAGCATCTATAAATGTCATTAGTAACTTTAAATTAATACAAACTCAATCTCAAGT
This sequence comes from Lipotes vexillifer, assembly GCF_000442215.2. Classification (NCBI taxonomy): domain Eukaryota; kingdom Metazoa; phylum Chordata; class Mammalia; order Artiodactyla; family Lipotidae; genus Lipotes; species Lipotes vexillifer. Next base: position 207,065 of record NW_006790915.1, on the reverse strand, counting down.
CACAAAATAAGGTAGCTGCCAAAAGCTAACTCAGTTTTGGGCTGCTGTGTCCTAGACAAGCAAGGTAAGATTCTGGCTGGTCAGGAATATTTATTTTTTACTCAGGTCTAGATATCAAATGAGCGTTCACCTGTAACTGGGTGTAAATTATCTAGAAACCATAACAAGGTCACTTTGACACATAACCTCCGCTCCAGTCACATAGCAATGTAGACAAATACAGAAAGAGATGACCAAAAAGAAATGTCTAGGACCAAACATGACATAAATATCTTTGTGGGCCTTAGAAAAGGTACAGAAAATCCAAAGTGTTAAATGGGGCTCAAGGCATATGCTTGCTGAGTTCCACATGCAGACGAAGGCAGTGAGAGCCAGGATTACAGACTGCATTAAATGGAACCAAAAGTACTCCGCCCAGAATGAGGGTACTGTAAGACTCTCGGCTTAAGGCAGACCCTGGGGCAGGGCACTCCTGCTTCGTGCAGTGGCTTTGTTGGAAGGTATGGGGCTAGGGAAAGTTGTGTGAGCGGGGGACAAACCCACTCTCATGACCCAAGCAAGCAATCCAATGAGTCCAAGACTCAATGTGCAATACCCCAATATCAATATGGAGCAAAAGGCTGCAAACACCATTTTAAGACCAGTGTCTGAAATATTCTGCAGGTAAGGAGCAACCACACAATTACAAAACCACTAGAGAGGATGGGAGAGAAAGTTAAAAACTGTAAATAAAGCCTTCATTCAAAATGAGCCTGCAAACAAAATTTCCCCAGAACATGAAGAAATGTAGTTCTAAAAAAGACAAATATCCAAAACAACAATGAGAATATAAAACTATGAAATATAAGGAACATCTGATAGAATGAGAATGTCTAAACTGAAAAAGGAAAGACTAGGGTATGTGAGAGTTTTCAAATACTTAGAGGATTACATGGCAAAAGAGGATTTAAACTTAAATTTTATGTGATTCCAAGGACAACCACCCTCTGCTGCCACCCTGCCAATGAAGCCTTTTCTAATAATTAGATCCATGTGAAAATGAAATAAACTGCCAGTGGAGGGTGAGTGCCTTGGAACACTTCTAGTAGATTTAAAGAGTAATATTTATAAAGATAGCTTTATAAAGAAAGTATAAGAGAGCCACATATTGGGTAGCTTTAACTATGTAAAACAACTAAAGTACCCAAAACCAGGTCTCAATTATCTTAAGTTCAACTCTATCAAATCAACTTTGAGAAATGTTTCATATTTAGACAAGAGGTTTGTAAAAGTTCTGACAGATGATGTGATAAACTGATTAGGAACACTTTTTTTTTAAAGTACAATTAGTAAATAGTCATAATAAAAGTCAGGCTCCACAGATCAAGGTGGTCCCCAGTTTCAGTAAAGAGAAGTTGAGTAACATAAAAGAGTGACATAAAAGATCCATGAAAACAACATTCACTAATGTTTTTTAAGAAGAGGAATAAAGCATTAATATTTCCATCTGACTAGAATTTGATCTAAAATAATTAAAAATAAGTGAAGACTTCTGGTGAGAACAAAGTAAAACTAATGGGGTAGAAATAACGCATACTTGACTTTTTCAAAAATTTCTCAAAGCAACACGTGTAGAATTAAGCAGTACTTAAAGCATTTCAAAGTCCAGAAAGGTTTTGAAAAAAAGTTACATACAGACATGGAACTTTCTAAAAGATATGCTTCTATGCTTTTTTTAATAGAGATAATCACAAGAAACAGCTAACAATAGTTATTTTGAGGAAAGGGACTAAGGGTATAGAGAAGTTTTTACTTAAATTTAACTCAGTATATGCAGACTTTTTTAAAAATATCAAACAGATTTATGTGGGTGGTGATAATCCTACTACCCTGCTATTTATGGCCTCAAAATTGAAAACATATTTTTTATGAAATTAAATTCTAATCCTAAATATCTTTCTACAAACAATGTATGTTAAGACATTTCAGCGTTTTTTCTCACATTTTTTTCCTTTTCAAAATTTGCAAACCTTCAGAAAGGTTGCAAAGCTAGCGTAATGAATACCGGTATGACTTTCACCAAGCTCACCAATTAACATTTTGATAAACGCACATACTATCATATATTTACATAAATAATTTTTTTGGCTGAACCTCTGAAAGTAAGTTGTAGGCATCATGGCAATTCACCCCTAAATACTTCAGCATGTAATTCCTATGAACAAGGGTTATCACACTCAAGAAGTTTAATATTGATACTATTTTCTAACATATAGTCCATATTAAAATTGCCCCAACTGTCCCAATTGTGTCCTCTGTGGCTATTTTGTTTTGATCAAGGATCATGCATGTTATGTCACTTCAGTCTCCTTTAGGCTAAACAGCTCCCAGCCTTTGTTTTGCCTATCATGATACTGACAGTTTTAAAGAGTCTGGGCTTTACTTTGTAAAATATGGCTCATTTTGGAAATATGTGATTGTTTCATGTTTCGATTTATGTTAAACATTTTTAGCAG
>NW_006790915.1:199314-204560 GCF_000442215.2 Lipotes vexillifer | reverse complement strand
AGGAATGCAACACAGATGATATATCCTATTCAATGTACCATACCAGGAAATATCTAATATCAGTTTGTTAATCAAGTTTGATCACTTTTAGTGTAATGGGTGTCAACTTAATCACTCAAGGTGACTACTTCTCTAAGTGGAGAATCCCTTCCACCACTTATTTACCTTGTTTTGCTCTCTTTTCTAGAGGTATTCACAAATAGCTCCTCAATCTAGACCCTAATTCTTCCCCCAGAGTAGCACAGGCAAATCATCCATATCTCTGTGATAGTGTTTTTAAAGAACACCGAAGATATACTGAGCACATCCAATTCAGCCCTGCTGCTCTCAGTCATAGAATATAAGCCTGATTAATCTTAAACATCACATTAAATAGACCCTTGGGGGAAAAAAAGCAATTCAGAACCCAAAGAATTCACATCTCAGTTACTCAGTCAGAGCCCTGAACAAGCAACTATGCTGAAGCTCATTCATATGGTGAGATTGGCAACATTACTATTAGAGGAAAAGGAGTATAAAGAGTTAATAACGTAGGAGATAAACGTTAACAAACTGAACAAACAAAATCAGAGCATTAGTACACTAAAAATCTAATTGGACTCTTTGTTTAAACATACACAGTAATTTATGTAGTCAATTACATCTTTCTTCTAAGTAATTACATTTCAACATTAGAAATATTTCTATGTAATCAATAAAATTACCAAATCACTGCTTTTATAAGACTGAAAATATCAATGCCAACTCACAATCTTTGATTTGAAGATATCCAGCAGACCTGATAAATGAGTGTACTGATTTGGCACTTTTCGAAGATGAACCATTTCAAAATCAGTTCGGACACCAGGACCCTGACATTCTCCCACATACGTTCTTCGCCATTTCTGATGAATCTGCACGAAGAGTGGCACCTGACTATAGGGCATAATTAAAAAGGAATAGACTGTAAGTTCACTAAACACTGAATAACTCCTAAATCTCAAGTTTTTCCACTATTACGTTATTTTATTTTATTTTATTTTGCGGTATGCGGGCCTCTCACTGTTGTGGCCTCTCCCGTTGCAGAGCACAGGCTCCGGACGCGCAGGCTCAGCGGCCATGGCTCACGGGCCCAGCCGCTCCGCGGCATGTAGGATCTTCCCAGACCGGGGCATGAACCCGTGTCCCCTGCATCGGCAGGCAGACTCTCAACCACTGCACCACCAGGGAAGCCCTATTACGTTATTTTAATCTCAACTATTTAAAAGCACTAAACAAGGAATACTTCACAGACATATTTAAAACAAAGACACTCTTAGTTCCTTTTCTCCTTACACTAATAAACTGAAGAAATTATCACTTAGTGGCACTTTGTAGTCAGAAAACTATTTTTAAATGGCTGAAAGTCATAAAAAAGCAGAATAAAAATTTTCTTGAATGAAAGTGATCCTATCATATGAGGCTTTCCAAGATCATAATAAAACTTGATTCACAGGTATTAAGCAATATAAATTAAACCCACACTAGTGGTGAATTATTTTGTACTTTATCATTTGAGGACATAGTTATCCTCCTTATTCAAAGATTTCCATAACTGCAAATTAGCCTACTCACTAAAATCTATTTGTAATCGCAAAATCAATACTCGTAGCACTCTCAAAGCATTTGAAGACGTGTGCAGAGAAACAAAAAATTTGAGTTACCTGAATGCATGTTCCTAGCTGAGGCTGAACAAGGGGATGCTCTGTCATCAAGTTTTAAAATTAGATTTTGCACCAAAATTTAAATAAACTCAACATTTTGAAGCAAAATACAAAAATAGTACAATTTATTCTGCATTTTAAATATTCATATAATATTTCATTAAGTTTCCCTTTAGAAATGCTTTCCCTAAAGGTTTTGTTGAGTTTGTCCTTATATACCTTATTCCAATATAATAATGTACAAGTACTAATCTTAATCATAATCAAAAACCTAACAGTAATCATTTTCCCCCATAAATTATAATTTAGAATAGTTCTTAAACTCATCTCAAGGTTTTTCGAAATGTCCACCTACCAGCCAGTGTTTCCCAAAGCAACAGACACAGAACTCAGAAGAAGATTGCACTTAGATTCACTGAGAACAGCATCATTATTTGCGGCAGGGGCGATCACCACAAACTCTCGGAGTCCATACCTTAAAAAAAAAAAAAAAAAAAAGACTAACTGCCATTAAACAGGGGAAAATGTCAGAATACAAAACTTTATTATTTGAGAAACATGAAAAAATTTCCCTGAAGGAAAGTTATGCCTGAACTACAGGTCTTTCTTTCTTTCTTAAATGGCAATTGAATCTAAAACAACCTGGATTTCCTTCATTTGGTGAAAATTTTCCATCATTCATCTACTATTTTCTCACTATTCTTTACAAATTAGGAGCAGTTTACTGAAATCACAAAGAAAAAACATTTAATAACAGGTTTGTCTTAAAAGTTAGCTTTCAAAAATAAAAGATGAAAGCCAGCACTGACATCTTGCGTTAATTAACAGATAACATTAAGTCCACTAATGTGGAAAGATAAAGTTTAATTGATTCCCTAAATGTCAGGAAAAGAATTATCAGCCATGATGTACTTGTGCTGAGAACACAGTTTACTCTAGTATCCTAATTAAGGAATTCTTATATTCTTTTACTCAATAACATATTAGATAGGAATCACAAAATTATCAGAAAATGGCTTACTCTTGCTACGGTATCCCACAGTAATGAAAACTTCTCATTAGTTGCAAGTCCTTTAAAAACCACAGATTTGTAGCCAAAATTTACAAAAATGTTAAGGTCAAACTGGTGATCTTGCCTCCTGAAAATTCCTACCCTATTCACTCCCCAATGTATTTTTATTTAATAATATTTTTAAAATAAATTTATAAAAGGCATTACTCATTTGCCTAATTTATTTTAACTCTATGTAAACAGTTATGAATGCTTATTTTTATGAACATTCTCAAGAAATCCCCCAAAAGAGCAATTAAAAAAAAAAAAGATTTAAAACATTTTAGGGCTTCCCTGGTGGCACAGTGGTTCAGAGTCTGCCTGCCAATGCAGGGGACACAGGTTCGTGCCCCGGTCTGGGAAGATCCCACATGCTGCGGAGCGGCTCAGCCCGTGAGCCATGGCCACTGAGCCTGCGCATCCGGAGCCTGTGCTCTGCAACAGGTGAGGCCACAACAGTGAGAGGCCCGCGTACCACAAAAAAACAAAAAACAAAAAAACATTTTAAAGTCCAACCCATAATCTGTTTACTGTTTAGATGACAAAATTTATTTCATCTTCTCACCTCACCTCCACCCTCCTACCCCGAAATCAAAATTAGTTATGTAGAAGCAGCATCAAATACTGGAAAGAACCCAGAGCTGTGATTTTTAAGCTCTAAAGGTCTTTAAATACAGTTTTCTTCTTTCTTTTCTTAATGTCCTTGGAAGAAAGGAAACAATATTTTGCCTTCGTATCCCCACGCACTAGAGTGAAACCACTGCCAACAGTTTCTTGGTCATTCTTCCAGAACTATTCCATCCACCCATTTACTCATCCTATCCTCAAAAAAGATTGCATTATATATACTTTTTGTACCTTCTTTTCAAAGGTTCATCTCCCCTACTGATCAGTACTTTGTTTCCATTACCTGGGATGTTTCCCCTACATTCAACCGCTATCACAGAATAGCAATGGATTCTTTTTTTGAAGATTTATCTCAAATACCACCCCATTACCCCTGTTAAATATGCTCTCTTCTTGGATTTCGAATGTATTTTTTCTCTTATCATTAAGAGATCAATATATACAAGTGGTTGGCAGGTACATGAAAAGATGCTCAACATCACTAATCATCAGGGAATGTAAATCAAAAACACAATGACAAATCGCCTTATACCTTTTAGAGTGGCTATCATCAAAAAGAAAAGAAAAACAAAGGGCTCCCTGGTGGCACAGTGGTTAAGAATCCGCCTGCCAACGCAGCGGACATGGGTTCCAGCCCTGGTCTGGGAAGATCCCACATGCCGCGGAGCAACTAAGCCTGCGCACCACAACTACTGAGCCTGCGCTCTACGGCCCACGAGCCACGATTACTGAGCCCATGTGCCACAACTACTGAAGCCCACGTGCCTAGAGCCCATGCTCTGCAACAAGAGAAACCACCGCAATGAGAAGCCCGCGCACCACAAAGAAGAGTAGCTCTCACTCGCCACAACTAGAGAAAGCCCGCAAGAGGCAACGAAGACCCAATGCAGCCAAAAATAAATAAATAAAATTTTAAAAAAAGAAAAACAAGTACTGGCAAGGATATAAAAAAAGGGAACCCTGGTGGGAATGTAAATTGGTGCAGCTAGCAGTAAAAACAGTATGGAGGTGCCTCCAAAAAATTTTTAAACAGAGCTACCATATGATCCAGCAATTCTATTTCTGGGTGTTTATCCAAAGAAAACAAAAACTAATTCAAAAAGATATATGCACCCCCATGTTCAATGCAGCATTATTTACAATAGCCAAGATATGGAAACAACTTAAGTATCCATTGATGGATGAATGGATAAAATAATGTGGTATACATATACAATGGAATATTATTCTGTCATAGAAAAGGATGAAATCTTACCATTTGCAACAACATGGATGGACTTGAGGACATTATGCTAATTGAAACAAGTCAGACAGAGAAAGACAAAATAACATATGATCTCACTTACATATGGAATCAAAAAAAAAAAAACCAGAAAACAAACGGAAAAAACAAAAAAAACACCTAGGTCATAGATACAGACAACAGATGGTTGGCTCCCAGAGGTGGCGTGTCGGAGGTGTTCGAAATGGGTGAAAGGATCAAAAGGTACAAATTTTCAGTTATAAAGTAAGTCATGGCAATGTAATGTACAGCATGGTGACTATAGTTAATAATACTGTACTGCATATTTGCAAGTTGCTAAGAGAATAAATCTTAAAAGTTCTCATCACAAGAAAAAAAAATTGTTAACTGTGTATACTAACAGATAATAACAGGACTTACTATGGTGATCATTTCACAATATATACAAATACCAAATCATTATGTTGTATACCTGAAACTAATATAACATTATGTATCAATTATACCTTACCAAAAAAATAGGTGGTTTTTATGCACACTGGCTTTGTCAAGAAACCTGATTACACTTGCTAAGCCTCCTAGTGGCAGTAACGAGGAATTAATTTTTTTAAAAGATCAATATTAATCATTGATTTACTTTCCC
>NW_006790915.1:166264-199181 GCF_000442215.2 Lipotes vexillifer | reverse complement strand
TTTCCCTACTAGAACTACTTGAGCCTGAGATCATGCCTTCATCAAGTAAACAAACATTAGGTGGGAGCTTTAAAAAATGAGCAAAATCAACAAAACATTAAAAAATGGACAAGGGGGGCTTCCCTGGTGGCGCAGTGGTTGAGAGTCCGCCTGCCGATGCAGGGGACACGGGTTCGTGCCCTGGTCCGGGAAGATCCTACATGCCGCGGAACGGCTGGGCCGTGAGCCATGGCCGCTGAGCCTGCGCGTACGGAGCCTGTGCTCCGCAACAGGAGGCCACAGCAGTGAGAGGCCCGCGTACCACAAAAAAAGCAAAACAGCACAGAAAACAAGTATTGACATGGATATGGAAAAATTAGAATGCTTGAGCATGACTGGTGGAAATGCTAAATGGTACAGCTGCTATGGAAAAGAACACAGTGGTTCTTCAAAAATTTGAAACACAGGATGGCCAGCAATTCCACATCTGGGCCAATACCCAAAAGAATTAAAAGCATAGACTCAAAACAGATATTTGAACACCCATGTTCACAGCAGCATTATCCACAATAGTCAAAAGGTGGAAACAAACCAACTGTCAATTAACAGATGAATGGATAAACAAAATGTGGGACATACATACAATGAAATATTATTCAGCCTTAAAAAGGAAAGACATTCTACATACTACATACTACAACATAAATGAAATTTGAAGACATTATGTTAAGTGAAATAAGCCAGTCACAAAAGGATAAATATTTTATGATTCTACTTATATGAGGTACATAGAGTAGTCAAACTCATAGAGGCAGAAAGTAGAATGGTACTTAGCAGGGGCTAGGGTAGGAAGGAATGGGGAGTTATTGTTTAATGAATACAGAGTTTCAATATGGGAAAATGAAAAAGTTCCGAAGATGGACAGTGGTGACAGCTGCAAAAAATTCGAAAGTACTTAACGCCACTGAATGGAACACTTAAAAATGGTTAAAATGGTAAATTTTGTTGTGTCACCACAATAAAAAATTAAGAATAAATAAGCAAAACTAATATATATTGCCAATAATAAGAAATATATATGGCTAATAATTCTATTAAAAGATTTTCAACCTCAACAGAGACTAGGTAAATGAAACAAGATATCACAACCTAGGGGCTTCCCTGGTGGCGCAGTGGTTGAGAGTCTGCCTGCCAATGCAGGAGACACGGGTTCGAGCCCTGGTCTGGGAGGATCCCACATGCCACGGAGCAACTGGGTCCGTGAGCCACAACTACTGAGCTTGCGCGTCTGGAGCCTGTGCTCCGCAACAAGAGAGACCACGACAGTGAGAGGCCTGCGCACCCCGATGAAGAGTGGCCCCCACTCACAGCAACTAGAGAAAGCCCTCGCACAGAAACGAAGACCCAACACAGCAAAAAATAAATAAATAAATAAATAAATCACTTTAAAAAAAAGATATCACAACCTATTAAATCTGCAAAACATATAAAACACTGATAAGATCCAGTGTTGGCAAGAGTTTAGGATATGCCACACAGGTGGTGGTATAAGCTCTTAAAACATTTCCATAGGACAAAAAGGCAAAATTTATAAATATTTAAAATTCACAAAATTTGGGCTTCCCTGGTGGCACAGTGGTTGAGAGTCTGCCTGCCGATGCAGGGGACATGGGCTCGTGCCCCGGTGTGGGAAGATCCCACATGCCGCAGAGCGGCTGGGCCCGTGAGCCATGGCCGCTGAGCCTGCGCGTCCGGAGCCTGTGCTCCGCAATGGGAGAGGCCACAGCAGTGAGAGGCCCGCGTACCGGAAAAAAAATCACAAAATTTGAATTATCTCTCTCTATATCTATGCTACAAAAAATTCATACAAATGCACAAAGATATATGTACAATGAACTTCATTATAATAGTTTAATTGTGAAAAACCAGAAACAACTTTAAGCTCCTTCAACAGAGAAATGGGTAAATAATTACAGTACCTCTCTATACTAGGAAAAATTTAACAGTCATTAAAATAAGGTAAATCTGAACTTAATGATATAAGGCTATATGAAATGCTGAGAAAAAAGCAATATTTATCACAACAATACGTATAGTAAAATCCATATTAAAAAATTCCCCAATGCACAAAAATACATATATCTCACATATTCATAAAAAGTATATGATGGATATAACACACATTTCACACAGTTTTGTGCTTGGTTATCCAAAATTAAGAAAGCATTAGATGTTTTAGCCCACATTTTTGTATATGTGGAAAAGGGAAGGATGTGGAGGAGAGAGTGGGAAAAGTGAAGGGGGAATGTGATGTAAGATAATGAGTTTCATTAATAAATCTTTATATTTCCTACAACTTCTACTTTAGCGATTTAAATTTATTCGGACCTCAAATGCATCAACATAAAAAATAAAAATCCCACTATGGCAATACTTAATAATAGAGTTGTTTTATCTAACAAATTACATATGTATACTAAATACTAAGTTTAAATATAAATGAGCCTTAGCATCACATCCTCCAATTGAGAAAGATAGGACAATCTACCACTCACTTTTGTCTCTTTTGTTTTAAGATGGCTTTTTCTTTCTTGCTTGCTACAATTTTAAAATCCTTACATGTATTACTTTAGAAAGAAATACATTCAGAGACTCTTCAAACAGTATAAAGAATATATGCACAAAATAATGGATCACCAAAAACGGTGGTGATAAACAATGACAAAACCATTTCTTAGACATATTTAAATCCCTAGCATCTACAAAAGTAACTGAGAGGGGCTTCCCTGGTGGCGCAGTAGTTGAGAGTCCGCCTGCCGATGCAGGGGACATGGGTTCATGCCCCAGCCGGGGAAGATCCCACATGCCGCAGAGCGGCTGGGCCCGTGAGCCGTGGCCACTGAGCTTGGGCGTCCAGAGCCTGTGCTCCGCAACGGGAGAGGCCACAGCGGTGAGAGGCCCACATACCGCAAAAAAAAAAAAAAAAAAAAAAAAAAAAGTGAGAAAATGGAAGTGTTCAATAACAACTGCTTTTTTTCAATGTTCTCCCCCAATGATCCTTCATACTGCATTCTGTATCTTTAATTTATAATCTACTATAACCAAGCAGGACCCTCTGGGCCCTTCCTGGAACAGGACTCCCACCCATGTCCTCTGCCTACCTTCTATCTGTAGAAAAACTTTAGTCAAAGAATAAATTTAATCAGAGAAGTGAGAAAATGCAGAAAGGAAAACAGTCAAGCAAGACAAAATAGTAATAGTTTAGCCATAAACAAAGTCAAGGACCTTTAATTCCTCAAGGGAGGAGGAATTAAATATTCTGAGCCACATCCTTTGAGCTGTTTTGAAGATACTGAAACCCCCACCAGGTGGGAGAAGTTAACTGTCTGCGGCCATGTAGGGCCCAGACTGGTTGGAAGCAGAAGGTTGATGATGCTGACTTCCAATTACCTCACTACCAACCAATCAGAAGAATGTCCACAAGCTGATTACACACCCCACAAACCACCCTCTCCCTCACCCTGTCTTTATAAACCTTTCCTTGAAAGCCTTCGGGTCTTTTAAGCACTGGCTGCCCTGGACTCCTTGCTTGGCTCCGTGCAATAAATGCTGCACTTTCCTTCACCACAACCCAGTGCCAGTAGACTGGCTTGCCTGCACACAGGCAAATGGACCCAAGTCTGGTTCAGTAATATGGCTAGGTTAATTTTGGTAAAATCTAGCAATTTTATACAATACAGCTCCATTTCTTCCCCTCTTTGTGCAATACTGTCATATATATTATGGATACATGTTATAAACCCAACAATACAGTACTATAATTATTGCTTAAGCAAACTTATGTTTTAAAAAAATAGGAGAATATGGGCTTCCCTGGTGGCACAGTGGTTGAGAATCTGCCTGCTAATGCAGGGGACACAGGTTCGAGCCCTGGTCTGGGAGGATCCCACATGCCACCGAGCAACTAGGCCCGTGAGCCACAACTACTGAGCCTGCACTTCTGGAACTTGTGCTCCGCAGCAAGAGAGGCCGCGATAGTGAGAGGCCCGCGCACCTCAATGAAGCGTGGCCCCCGCTTGCCACAACTAGAGAAAGCCCTCGCACAGAAACGAAGACCCAACACAGCAAAAATAAATTAATTAATCAACTCCTACCCCCAACATCTTAAAAAAAAAAAAAAAGGAGAATATATCTTTTGTATTTATTAGGAAATTTCCAATGCTCTTCATTTCTTCCTGTGGATCTGAGTTACTGCTTTCTTTAATACTGCCAGTAATGCGGGTGAGCCTACAATGAATTCTCTCAGGCTTTGTTTATATGACAATGTTGTTATTTCACATTTATTTTCTATTTTTTTAAAAATAAATTTATTTATTTATTTTTGGCTGTGTTGGGTCCTCGTTGTACACTGCACATGGGCTCTCTCTAGTTGCGGCGAGCAGAGGCCACTATTCGTTGCGGTGTGTGGGCTTCTCATTGTGGTGGCTTCTCTTGTTGTGGAGCACAGGCTCCAGGAACGCAGGCTTCAGTCGTTATGGCACATAGGCTCAGTAGTTGTGGCTCACAGGCTCTAGAGCACAGGCTCAGCAGTTGTGGTGCACAGGCTTAGCTGCTCTGGGCATGTGGGATCCTCCCAGACCAGGGATTGAACCCGTGCCCCCTGCATTGGCAGGCGGATTCTCAACCACTGCACCACCAGGGAAGCCCCCTCACCTTTATTTTTGAAAGTTAGTTTTGGTGGCTATAGAATTCCTGGTTGATAGTTTTTTCTGTTTCAGCACTCTGAATATGTCACTGTACTGCCCTCTGACTCCCACTGCTTTTAATGAGAAGTCAGCAAGCAGTATTGTCCTCTTGTACATGATGAGTCATTTTTCCCTTGCTGTTTTTGATTGTCTTTGGGTTTCAGCAAATTGACTAGAATATATCTAGGTGTGGTTCTCTTTTGTGTTTATCCTACTTGGAGTTCACTGAGATTCTAGGGTCGCTGAGGAATTTTTTTTTTTTCTCCATCAAACCTGGGAAGTTTTCAGCCATTATTTCTGAAATAATATTTTCTGCCTTTTTCTTTCTCTTCATCTGGGATTCCCATTACAGTATACTTTGGAACAATGATACTGACCCATGCATCTCTAAAGTTCTGTTCATCTTTCTCTAATTTTTTCTTTTATTCTTTGGATTGGATAATTTCTATTAACCTTTCAAATCCACCAACTCTTTATTCTGCTATCTCAGATCTGCTTTTGAGCATATCTGGTCAAAGTTTATTTCAGCTATCCTTTTCAACTCTAGGAATTTCCATTTGGCTCTTTATTATAATTTCTATTTATTGAGGCTTCTGATTTGACTCACTGTTAGTCTATTTTTAATTCTTTCGATACAGTTCCTTTAATTCTTTGAACACACTTATAAGTGCTTTGAAGTTATTGCTGCATCCAACCTCTGGACCCAACAGAGTCCATTGCTACCGACTGTTTTTTTCTACTTACACGTGTCACACTTCCCTGTGTGACCTTGCAAATCTATTAATTTGTGGTTGAAAATTACATTTAGATAACATATTGTAGTAAAATCAGGTCCTGTTTAACTTTCTGCTCGTTGTTAGTTTTTTTGTTTGTATTTAGTAAATTGCAGACTACAACTGTGCAATCTGTATTCCCCAAAGTATTGTTACTTATGTCTCTATTCAGTAATCTTATTTTTTAGCCTGGCTCCCTAGGGGCTACCCCTTGTCTGTATAGCTTAGTGGTAAATCAGTAATTTGGGCACAGATTGTGCTCAAACAGCAGAGCCCATAACACTTTCCTTCTGCTGACTGATCTGTGTGTCCAGGTTGGGGAATGCATACAAAGTTGCAACCAGTTCTCAAGTTAGGGCTCTCTTGGGTCTTCCATGCACACATGTAGTTTCCCTATCATACAGGGATGTGTACAGAGTGTACCCAGCTCTACTATGGCTTTCATACAGGATCTCCCTGTTACATTTCTGAATAATCCACCACTGTTTGGACTAGGTGTGGAACCTTGACCTAGCAAAGGTACAGGGTTTCCCCATCCATTCTCAATTGAGTCTGCTACTTTTAGTAGGCAAAGCTACAGGCTTTTGCCCTCCACCCAGAATCAAATCTGCCCATCTGGCAATAGAGCTTATGGTTTTCACGGCCAACCTAGACTGGAAAGCTACAGTTCTCATCAACACAGACTGGGGAGAAGAGGGGGAGGTGACAGAAACAGCAACAGCAAAAGGGCCAGAGGTTCCCTCTACTCTTACCTAAGCTCTAGCAGTTGTTCAAGAATAAATGCTCCTAAGTTTATTTGCCTCTAGTGCCTTGAAATGGTTGTTTTGATTATTTTTTTCCAGTTTCATACTTTTTTTTTTCACACTTTTTTTCCAGAGAGGAATTGACAATTCTTCATGTCACAGTTACCGGAAGTCCTCTAAACGTTTGCTTCTGAAAGAATAAGAACATTTTACAGGTCCTTAGGGCTAAATACCATTCTTTCAAAACTATCAGGTTCTTTTACACGTATCTCTTTCTAGGACTAGAAAAAAAATACATTAAAATCACAAATATGAATCTTTTTTAAAAAAGCTATCCTAATTATTCAACTACACAGCTGACAAGATTTCTATGGACTGTTGCTTACGCTGTTGCTGTTTCTTTGTGGTGACCAATGAAGTGTGATTGAAGGTGAAAGCCCAAAGACCAGGCTAGACAAAGGCAAAATCAGAGACAAAATCTGTCCTCAGTTAAATACATCTGTCCTCAGTTAAATACACTTTCAGTGTTATTTTTCTAATCTCAGTAAAGTCTCCTCAGGCATATGACATTTATGCTCTCACTTTTTGTATTATTTTCATATTGCTGCTGTAACAAATTACCACCAACTTGGCAGCTTAGAAAAACACAAATTTATTATCTTTCAGTTCTATAAGTTAGAAGTCTGATGCAAGTCTCACCAGGCTAAGTCAAGGTGTCAGCAAGGCTATATTCCTTCTGGAGACTCTAAGGGAGAATCCATTCCTTGCCTTTCCCAGTTTCTAGGGGCTACCTTCATTCCTTGGCTCATGACCTTCTTCCATCTTCAAATCCAGGAACAGCAGGCCAAGTTATTCTCACATCACAACACTCTGACACTGACTATCTTCTGCCTCTTTTTTCTATTTTTAAGAACTCTTGTGATTATACTCAGCCCACCCAGATAACCCAGGAAAAATCTCCCTATCTTAAAATCAGCTGATTAGCAACCCTAATTCCATCTGCTCTCGATTCCTTCTTGCCACATAACCTATACTCACATGTTCCAGGATGTGGACATCTTTAGGAGGTACAAAGGTTCATTATCCTGGCCACCACACCCTCTGCTCAAAAAATACCTCATAAATTTACCTTTGGACATAAATGTCTGCTAAGGCTAATGTCTGTGTCATTTCTAGGGCTAATTTTCTTTTAATAAGTAACAAATAATGAAGGGAATAAATCTCTAATGATGATATAAGGATCAGCCATTAGAAGTTATTTAAAGGATAGGTTATATAAGGAGGCAGAGAGAATCAGCCAACAGATCACACCATTAAGATTAGTTACCTTGCCTAGACTATAAAACTTGATCGTGAAACTGTAAACAAGCCTTTGTGCCCCTGTTTTTTGAAGTAAGAGGCTTTTGCTTTAGTCTCCCAGACCTCCCCTGAATCTCAAAAGGCTGGCTCAAGAGTTAATTATTAGGAAATGTAAGCATGTAGAAACAAAGCAAAGATGTTGGGGCAAGAAACTGATAACAATTTAGACTATAAATCAGCCACATAGCAGAGTCACTGAACTCCCAGTTCCCTGAAAGATATAAAAATCTGACACACATTCCTAACTTGTTTTTACAGAAACCAGACCCCCACCAGATGAAAACTGCCGACCCCAAGCACGAAGACCCCAAACTGGTTGGAGCCAGAAGACTGATGATGTGCGAAACTTCACCTTGCTAACCAGTCCAAGAACTGAGCACAAGCTGATCATGGACCATGCGGTGCCTTTGAAAACCCTTCCCTGAAAGCCATCGCAGAGTTGGGTCTTTTGAGCATGAGCTGCCCGTTCTCCTTGCTTGGTACATTGCAATAAATGATGCGCTTTACTTCACCACAACGCGGTTTTAGTTGATTGGCTGTGCTGTGCAGACCCAAGTCCAGGTTCAGCAGCAATCGTGTCCACATATCTTCTTGAGACCAGTTCTATAAAATACCCTTTAAAAAGTTAAACAGGCTTAAAGCTAATCTGGCATGTGCTTGATATAAAAACTGAAACTAGGATATATCAAAATAGGTGTAGACTGATAAACCATCAAAATTCAGCATTTGACATAAATGTTCTATTTTCTAAAGATTAATAGAATCTATTTTCTATAGATTAATAGAATTTTGATTAATCATATGTTAAGTTTTTCTCATTCTGACAGGGTCAATCTTTACTAACTGTATTATGTATGGTATAAATATTTTGCATAATACCTCAAATTTTCAGTGTCTGCTTTATTAACTTTAGTTCAATTAAAAGAATGAAATATTTATAGGTGAAAACTTCTGTGTATCTTATTCTTCAGTTGCTAAGAACCATGGTGATTAATTTGTATCCTTGAAAATTTTAAGAATTTTTATTTTTAACAATTATAATTTTAAAATTCTGTAAAAAAAAAAAAACCTAAGTATGAGAACATTATGAAATCTTCTGAAGATGCCCAGTTCACATTAGGCTCCAAATACACAGACACCACCTCATCTTTTGCCATTCTCCACACTCAGCTGCCATACTCCAGGCTTACCAAACTACTCGCAGGTTTCAAGTTCATTTAGGCATCATCACGTCTACTGATGCTCTTCTTCGGCCTTGAATATCTTTTCATCTAACTTCACCTGGCTTATTCTCACTTGCCTTGCAGGATTCAGGTAAGGCATCACCTCTTCTGGAAACATTTTCCTGACCTGATCTGTCTAGAAAGGCAGTATCTCCTATGAGTTTGCATCAAGCCCTGTACTGCCCTCCATGAGAGCACTTACCAACAGTGTTGCCATTTGTTCCCTTCTCTCTATCCCTCTTCTAATCCCAAAGCTCACTGAGGCAGGGACCACATTTTATCTTTCATATCCCAGTACCTGGCTCAGAGTAAGTGTTTAAAAAGAATGTTTGCTAAATAAAAGAAAACACACATACTTTTAATATGTCTAATTTTCAAAGAGTTCTCAGAAGATGGTTGTTGGTCTTCTAACCTTTAAGAAAAATCAAATTTAAAAAATGGAAGTGATACAGCAGATTGACATGACACAGGTCCCCCTTCCCCCCAAACACACCAAATACCTAGTAAGACATGATAATGTTTTTTGAAATACACAGCTGAACTTGAAAGAATAAAGAGAAGATTCCTGAGTCACAGAAACAAAGAGGGAACTGAATGGCAGAAGTAAGCATGCAAAGGTGACTCTGAAGAAAACCAGGGGATTATCAACTCTGGATATAGGCCCTCACAGCTAGGGACTAGGGATTGGGATTTTACAGGATCAGCCTTTCAGATGCTAAAAGCCTATTAGTATGGCTCACAAAGCTGTCTGCAAAACTGAAGGTGCTTTGACAGACTAGACAGACTGAGAGTGATGGAAGAAAAGTCTGTTTATGTCTGAGAATACCACATATTTAGCTTAGCTAAATTCACATAAATAATATGAATTATATCACTCTGAGACTGATAAGGTATAACCGGCCCAGGGGAAGTTGTCTTTGGCATGTATCCAGGCTAGGTTATGTCTAAATTGCCCGAGCCTCATAATAAATATAAATAAGGCTAGGTCTCAAAACTATGCTTCCAAAAGTATAATATGACTCAGATATTGGCATCCCTTGCTTATGAGGGACTGAGAGTAAGAAGCCGCATATTTTTTCTGATGATGTTACCAATTTCTCTACAAAGTACACTAAACACATCAGTTTCCTTCTGTATGCTTTATATTTAATCAAGCATTGTCTGTGCATGCACTTTCCATCAATCCAAATCAGTACACAGGTTGTAACGTTTTGAATGGCCCCTCAGGGATATGGGTGTACATGAGGCAACGAACTGGAACTACGACTTCTCCTTAAAGCCTGGATCTTAGAAGAGACTGCCACCTCAATAAAACAACTGTGGGCCCAGATGGTTTCAATGGCAAATTCTACCAAATATTAAAGAAGATAACATCAATTTTACACAGTCTCTTCCAGAAAACAGAAGTGAACAAAATACCTCCCAATTTATGTTATGAGGCCAGCATTTCTGACATCAAAATCAAAATATAGGAAAACTAAAGACCAATATTTCTTATTAACACAGACACTAAAGTCCTCAACCAAATACCTGCATATCAAATACAGCAATAAATATAAGCACAAATACAAATTACACCACGAAGAAGCTGAAGTAGAGTTCATCTTGCGATGCAAAGCTGAATAGCTATCTACCAAAATCAACCAATGTAATCACCATATTAAAAATCTACAGAAGAAATAAATAGGGACTTCCCTGGTGGCACAATGGTTAAGAATCTGCCTGCCAGTGCAGCGGACATGGGTTTGAGCCCTGGTCCGGGAAGATCCCACATGCCGCAGAGCAACTAAGCCCATGCACCACAACTACTGAGCCTGCACTCTAGAGCCCACGAGCCACAACTACTGAAGCACGTGCGCCTAGAGCCCATGCTCCGCAACAAGAGAAGCCACCACAATGAGAAGCCCATGCATCGCAACACAGAGTAGCCCCCTCTCACCGAGAAAGCCCGTGCGCAGCAACAAAAACCCAACACAGCCAAAAAATAATAATAAAAAAAAGAAACAAGAAATAAATGATCATATCAATTCAAGCAGAAAATGCACTTGACAAAATTCAACATCCATTCATATAAAAGCTCTCAGCATACTAGGAATAGAACATGCTCAACCTAATAGAGAGCATTTATGAAAAAACTACACCTAACATATTTAATAGTAAAAGACTAAATGCTTTCCCTCTGAGATTAGGAGCAAGACAAAGACGTCCACTCTCATCATTCCTATTCAGTACTTTACTAGAGCCTTAGCCAGTTTAAAAGGCAAGGAAAGGCTTCCCTGGTGGTGCAGTGGTTGAGAGTCCGCCTGCCGATGCAGGGGACACGGGCTCGTGCCCCCATCCGGGAAGGTCCCACATGCCACAGAGCAGCTGGGCCCGTGAGCCATGGCCGCTGAGCCTCGCGTCTGGAGCCTGTGCTCCGCAACGGGAGAGGCCACAACAGTGAGAGGCCCGTGTACTGCAAAAAAAAAAAAAAAAAAGGCAAGGAGAAAAACAGACCCAGAGATTGGAAAGGAAGAAATAAAACTACCCCTATGCACAGACAACATGACTGCTTACAAAGAAAATCCAAAAGACATCACAAAACTCCTCCGAGAACTAATAACTGAATTTAGTAAGGTCATGGGATATAAGGTCAATGCACAAAATTTAGTCATATTCCTACATACTAGTAACAAAGAGCTGGATATGAAAAATGTTTAAATAATACCATTACAAAAACTCCTTTTAAAAAAGCAGTAATTAGACATAAATCTAACAAAACATATACAGGATCTGTCTGCTGAAATCAAAGAAGACCTAAATAATCGGAGACACCATGATCATAAAATGGAAGACTTAGCATAGTAAACACACCAATTCTCCACCAAACTGATCTACAGACTCAAAGCAATTCCAATCAAAATTCTAACAGGACTTTTTGTAGACATAGATAAACCAATTCTAAAATTTAAATAGAAAAGCAAAGGAGCTAGAGTAGCCAAAACAACTTTGAAAATTAAAAAAAAAAAAAAATTGAAGGACTCACACTACCTAATTTAAAGACTTATTACAGGGCTTCCCTGGTGGCGCAGTGGTTGCGTGTCCACCTGCCGATGCAGGGGACACGGGTTCGTGCCCCGGTCTGGGAAGATCCCACATGCCGCAGAGCGGCTGGGCCCGTGAGCCATGGCCGCTGAGCCTGCGTGTCCAGAGCCTGTGCTCCGCAACGGGAGAGACCACGGCAGTGAGAGGCCCACATATCGCAAAAAAAAAAAAAAAAAGACTTATTACAAAACTATAGCAACCAAGACACAAACCCACACAAATATGGCCAAATGATCTTGGACAAAGGTGCAAAAGTAAGTCAATGATGAAAGGAAACTCTTCAACAAATGAGGTTGGCACAAGTAAACATCCACATGCAAAAAAAAGAATCTTATCCAAAAATTAACTTGAAATGGATAATAGCTCTAAATATAAAATGTAAAACTTTTAGAATAAAACACAGAATTGGCGATGTGATCAAAGTTAATATCACCAGTGACTAAGTCATGATGATAACATGACCTTCTGATATGATAAAAAGGCATTTCAGGGCTTCCCTGGTGGCGCAGTGGTTGAGAGTCCACCTGCCAATGCAGAGGACACAGGTTCGTGCCCCGGTCTGGGAGGATCCCACGTGCCGCGGAGTGGCTGGGCCCATGAGCCATGGCCACTGAGCCTGCGCGTCCAGAGCCTGTGCTCCGCAACAGGAAAGGCCACAACAGTGAGAGGCCCGCATACAGAAAAAAAAAAAAGGCATTTCACCTCTATGGTATTCTCTCCAAAAGTCATAACCCACGTGTAACCATAAAAAATTTTTATTACTTTAAAAAGTTTTTAAAAAGACACAAACCCAAATTGAAGGAGATTCTACAAAATACCTGACTAGTACCCCTCAAAAGCTCAAAATGATGAAAAATGAGGAAAGACAGAAATTTTCACAGAACGGAGACTCAAGAAACTAAGGAGATATAACTACATGCAATGTGGTATCCCAGATTAGATCTTGGAACAGAAAATGGATGTTAGTGGAAAAACTAGTTAAATAAAGTTTAACTAATAATAATGTACCACTGTTGGTTTCTCAGTTTGTTTGTTTTTTTTTGTTTTTTGTTTTTTCCAGTATGCAGGCCTCTCACTGTTGTGGCCTCTCCCGTTGCAGAGCAACAGGCTCCGGACGTGCAGCTCAGTGGCCATGGCTCACGGGTGCAGCCGCTCCACAGAATGTGGGATCTTCCCAGACCGGGGCACGAACCTGTGTCCCCTGCATCGGCAGGCAGACTCTCAACCATTGCGCCACCAGGGAAGCCCGGTTTCTGAGTTTTGACACACATAACATGGTAACATAAACTGTTAACAGTAGGGAAAACTGGGTGAAGGGTATCCCGGGACAGTCTGTACTATCTTTATAACTTTTCATAAATCTAAAATAAACCAAAAATGTTTTTAAGTTTATATATTTTTATCAAATAGAAGAAAGGCTTCGTGACCTTGTGCAAGTGTTCTCGGACATGGCACTAAAGCATGATCCATAAAGTAAAAATCTAATAAACTGAACTTCATCAAATTTAAAATTTTTATTCTGGAAAAGACACTAGTAAGAGAATGAAAAGATAAACTACTGTCCCGAGAAAATATGTGTATTCAGAATATATAAAGAACTCTCAAAACACAGCATTAAGAAAACAACCCAATTAAAAAGTGGACAAAAGACTTGAACAGACACTGCACCATAGGGTATATACAATGGTAAATAAACACATGACAGATATTCAAAATTCAAATTAAAACTAGGATGAGATATCAAAACATACCTATTAGAATGGCTAAAACTAAAAAAACTGACACCAAGTACTACTGCAGATAGAGCAACTGAAACTCGCATACATTGCTGGTGAGAAAGCAAAATGGTAGAGAACTCAATTTGGCTGTTTCTTATAAAGTTAAATATACACTCACCATATGACTTAATCCCACCCTAGATATCTACCCAAGTAAACTGAAAATATATTTTCATATAAAAGATCTATACAAAAATATTTACAGCAGCTCTATTCATAAATGTCCAATCTTAGAAACAATCCTACACCCCCTCAACAGGTGAATGATTAAACTGTGGTATATCCTTAAAACAGAATACTACTCAGCAATAAAAAGGAAAAAACTATTGATAAAAAATTATTTCAAAGGATCTCAAAAGCACTATGCTGAGTGAAATAAGCCAGTCTCACATGATTACTCTTTGAGTCCATCTCTATGACACACCTGAAAGGACAAAACTATAGTGATTCAGAACATATCAGTGACTGCGCAGTGACTGCCAGCATTATAACAGAGAAGAGGAGTTTGGGGGAGGTTACAGAATTGTTCTACATTCTGACTGTGGTAGCAATTTAAAAAAACCTATACATGGAGGTGATTTGAGAAGGTGGCGGAAGAGTAAGATGTGGAGATCACCTTCCTCCCCACAGATACATCAGAAATACATCTACACGTGGAACTGCTCCTATAGAACACCCAGTGAACGCTGGCAGAAGACCTCAGACCTCCCAAAAGGCAAGAAACTCCCCACGTACCTGGGTAGGGCAAAAGAAAAAAGAAAAAACAGAGACAAAAGGATAGGGACGGGACCTGCACCAGTGGGAGGGAGCTGTGAAGGACGAAAGGATTCCACACACTAGAAGCTCTTTCGCGGGCGGAGACTGCGGGAGGCGGAGCGGGGAGCTTCGGGGCCGCGGAGGACAGCACAGCAACAGGGGCGCGGAGGGCAAAGCGGAGAGATTCCCGCACAGAGGATCGGGGCCGACCGGCACTCACCAGCCCGAGAGGCTTGTCTGCTCCCCGGCCGGGGCGGGCGAGGCTGGGAGCTGAGGCTTGGGCTTCGGTCCGATCCCAGGGAGAGGACTGGGGTTGGCGGCGTGAACACAGGCTCAAGAGGGCTAGTGCGCCACGGCTAGCCGGGAGGGAGTCCAGAAAAAATTCTGGACCTGCTGAAGAGGCAAGAGACTTTTCCTTCCCTCTTTGTTTCCTGGTGCACGAGGAGAGGGGATTAAGAGCGCTGCTTAAAGGAGGCCCAGAGACGGGCGCGAGCGGGACCCCAGAGACGGGCATGAAACACTAAGGCTGCTGCTGCGGCCACCAAAGAAACCTGTGTGCAAGCACAGGTCATTGTCCACACCTCCCCTCCCGGAAGCCTGTGCAGCCTGCCACTGCCAGGGTCCCGTGATCCAGGGTCTACTTGCCTGGGAGAACGGACGGCGCACCACAGGCTGGTGCAATGTCACGCTGGCTGCTGCCGCAGCAAGCTCACCCCACACGCGTACCCCTCCCTCCCTCCCGGCCTGAGTGAGCCAGAGTCCGCGAATCGGCTGCTCCTTTAACCCCTTTTATTCTGAGCCGTGTGGATGAAAGGCTCTTGGTGCTCCAGCCAAGAGTCAGTGCTGTGTCTCTGAGGTGGGAGAGCCAACTTCAGGACACTGGTCCACAAGAGACCACCCAGCTCCACGTAATATCAAATGGCGAACATCTCCCAGAGATCTCCATCTCAACACCAAGACCCAGCTTCACTCAACGACCAGCAAGCTACAGTGCTTGACACCCTATGCCAAACAACTAGCAACACAGGAACACAGCACCATCCATTAGCAGAGAGGCTGCCTAAAATCATAAGTCCACAGACACCCCAAAACACACCACCAAACATGGACCTGCCCACCAGAAAGAAAAGATCCAGCCTCATCCACCAGAACACAGGCATAGTCACCTCCACCAGGGAGCCCACTGAACCAACCTTAGCCACTGGGGACAGACACCAAAAACAACGGCAACTATGAACCTGCAGCCTGCGAAAAGGAGACCCCAAACACAGTAAGATAAGCAAAATGAGAAGACAGAAAAAAGAACAGCAGATGAAGGAGCAAGGTAAAAACCCACCAGACCTAACAATGAAGAGGAAATAAGCACTCTACCTGAAAAAGAATTCAGAATAATGATAGTAAAGATGATCCAAAATCTTGGAAATAGAATAAATACAAGAAACATTTAACAAGGACCTAGAAGAACTAAAGAGGAAACAAGCAATGATGAACAACACAATAAATGAAATTAAAAATACTCTAGAAGGGATCAATAGCAGAATAACTGAGGCAAAAGAACGGATAAGTGACCTGGAAGATAAAATAGTGGAAATAACTACTGCAGAGCAGAATAAAGAAAAAAGAATGAAAAGCACTGAGGACAGTCTCAGAGACCTGTGGGACAACATTAAACGCACCAACATTCGAATTATAGGGGTCCCAGAAGAAGAAGAAAAAAAGAAAGGGACTGAGAAAATATTTGAAGAGATTATAGTTGAAAACTTCCCTAATATGGGAAAGGAAATAATCAATCAAGCCCAGGAAGCACAGAGAGTCCCATACAGGATAAATCCAAGGATAAACATGCCAAGAAACATATTAATCAAACTATCAAAAATTAAGTTCAAAGAAAACATATTAAAAGCAGCAAGGGAAAAACAACAAATAACACACAAGGGAAGCCCCATAAGGTTAACAGCTGATCTTTCAGCAGAAACTCTGCAAGCCAGAAGAGACTGTCAGGACGTATTTAAAGTGATGAAGGAGAAAAACGTACAACCAAGATTACTCTACCCAGTAAGGATCTCATTCAGATTTGATGGAGAAATTAAAACCTTTACAGATAAGCAAAGCTGAGAGAGTTCAGCACCACCAAACCAGCTTTAAAACAAACGCTAAAGGAACTTCTCTAGGCAAGAAACACAAGAGAAGGAAAAGACCTACAATAACAAACCCAAAATAATTAAGAAAATGGGAATAGGAACATACATATCAATAATTACCTTAAATGTAAATGGATTAAATGCTCCCACCAAAAGACACAGACCGGCTGAATGGATACAAAAACAAGACCCGTATATATGCTGTCTACAAGAAACCCACTTCAGACCTAGGGACACATACAGACTGAAAATGAGGGGATGGAAAAAGATATTCCATGCAAATGGAAATCAAAAGAAAGCTGGAGTAGCAAATCTCATACCAGACAAAATAGACTTTAAAATAAGGCTATTACAAGACACAAAGAAGGACACTACATAATGATCAAGGGATCGATCCAATAAGATATAACAACTGTAAATATTTAAGGACCCAACAAAGGAGCACCTCAATAAATAAGGCAAATACTAACATAACAGCCATAAAAGGGGAAATCGACAGTAACACAATCATAGTAGGGGACTTTAACACCCCACTTTCACCAAGGACAGATCATCCAAAATGAAAATAAATAAGGAAACACAAGCTTAACATGATACATTAAACAACATGGACTTAACTGATATTTATAGGACATTCCATCCAAAAACAACAGAATACACATTTTTCTCAAGTGCTCATGGAACACTCTCCAGGATAGATCATATCTTGGGTCACAAATCAAGCCCTGGTAAATTTAAGAAAACTGAAATCATATCAAGTATCTTTTCCGACCACAACGCTAAGAGACTAGATATCAATTACAGGAAAAGATCTGTAAAAAATACAAACACATGGACTCTAAACAATATACTACTTAATAACCAAGAGATCACTAAAGAAATCAAAGAGGAAATCAAAAAATACCTAGAAACAAATGACAATGAAAACACGATGACCCAAGACCTATGGGATGCAGCAAAAGAGTTCTAACAGGGAAGTTTATAGCAATACAATCCTACCTTAAGGAACAGGAAACATCTCAAATAAACAACCTAACCTTGCACCTAAAGCAATTAGAGAAAGAAGAACAAAAAAACCCCAAAGTTAGCAGAAGGAAAGAAATCATAAAGATCAGATCAGAAATAAATGAAAAAGAAATGAAGGAAACGACAGCAAAGATTAATAAAACTAAAAGCCGGTTCTTTGAGAAGATAAACAAAATTGATAAACCATCAGCCAGACTCATCAAGAAAAAAAGGGAGAAGACTCAGATCAATTAGAAATGAAAAGGAGAAGCAACAACTGACACTGCAGAAATACAAAGGATCATGAGAGATTACTACAAGCAAATCTATGCCAATAAAATGGACACCTGGAAGAAATGGACAATTCTTAGAAATGCACAACCTGCTGAGACTGAACTAGGAAGAAATAGAAAATATGAAAAGACCAATCACAAGCACTGAAATTGAAACTGTGATTAAAAATCTTCCAGCAAACAAAAGTCCAGGACCAGATGGCTTCACAGGCAAATTCTATCAAACATTTAGAGAAGAGCTAACACCTGTCCTTCTCAAACTCTTCCAAAATATAGCAGAGGGAGAAACACTCCCAAATTCATTCTACGAGGCCACCATCATCTTGATACCAAAACCAGACAAGGATGTCACAAAGAAAGAAAACTACAGGCCAATATCACTGATGAACATAGATGCAAAAATCCTCAACAAAATACTAGCAAACAGAATCCAACAGCACATTAAAAGGATCATACACCATGATCAAGTGGGGTTTATTCCAGCAATGCGAGGATTCTTCAATATATACAAATCAATAACGTGATACACCATATTAACAAATTGAAGGAGAAAAACCATACGATCCTCTCAAATGATGCAGAGAAAGCTTTCGACAAAATTCAACACCCATTTAAGATAAAAACCCTGCAGAATGTAGGCAGAGAGGTAACTTTCCTCAACATAATAAAGGCCATATATGACAAACCCACAGCCAACATCGTCCTCAATGGTGAAAAACTGAAATCATTTCCACTAAGATCAAGAACAAGACAAGACAAGGTTGCCCACTCTCACCACTATTATTCAACATAGCTTTGTAAGTTTTAGCCACAGCAATCAGAGAAAAAAAAGAAATAAAAGGAATCCAAATCAGAAAAGAAGAAGTAAAGCTGTCACTGTTTGCAGATGACGTGATGCTATATGTACAGAATCCTAAAGATGCTACCAGAAAACTACTAGAGCTAATCAATGAATCTGGTAAAGTAGCAGGATACAAAATTAATGCACAGAGATCTCTGGCATTCCTATACACTAATGACGAAAAATCTGAAATTGAAATTAACACTCCCATTTACCACTGCAACAAGAAGAATAAAATATCTAGGAATAAACCTACCTAAGGAGACAAAAGACCTGTTGGCAGAAAATTATAAGACACTGATGAAAGAAATTAAAGATGATACAAATAGATGGAGAGATATACCATGTTCTTGGATTGGAAGAATCAACACTGTGAAAATGACTCTACTACCCAAAGCAATCTACAGATTCAATGCAATCCCTATCAAACTACCACTGGCATTTTTCACAGAACTAGAACAAAACATTTCACAATCTGTATGGAAACACAAAAGACCCCAAACAGCCAAAGCAATCTTGAGAATGAAAAATGGAGATGGAGGAATCAGGCTCCCTGACTTCAGACTATACTACAAAGCTACAGTAATCAAGACAGTATGGTACTGGCACAAAACAGAAATATAAACCAATGGAACAGGACAGAAAGCCCAGAGATAAACCCACGCACATATGGTAACCTTACCTTTGATAAAGGAGGCAAGAATATACAGTGGAGAAAAGACAGCCTCTTCAATAACTGGTGCTGGGAAAAGTGGACAGGTACATGTAGAAGTATGAAATTAGAACACTCCCTAACACCATACACAAAAGTAAACTCAAAATGGATTAAACACCTAAATGTAAGGCCAGACACTATCAAACTCTTAGAGGAAAACATAGGCAGAACAATCTATGACATAAATCACAGCAAGAATCTTTTTGATCCACCTCCTAGAGAAATGGAAATAAAAACAAAAATAAACAAATGGGGCCTAATGAAACTTCAAAGCTTTTGCACAGCAAAGGAAAACATAAACAAGACCAAAAGACAACCCTCAGAAGGGGAGAAAATATTTGCAAATGAAGCAGCTGACAAAGGATTAATCTCCAAAATTTACAAGCAGCTCATGCAGCTCAATAACAAAAAAACAAACAATCCAATCCAAAAATGGGCAGAAGACCTAAATAGACATTTCTCCAAAGAAGATATACATATTGCCAACAAACACATGAAAGAATGCTCAACATCATTAATCACTAGAGAAATGCAAATCAAAACTACAATGAGATATCATCTCACACCGGTCAGAACGGCCATCATTAAAGAATCTAGAAACAATAAATGCTGGAGAGTGTGTGGAGAAAAGCAAACACTCTTGCACTGTTAGTGGGAATGTAAATTGATACAGCCACTATGGAGAACAGTATGGAGGTTCCTTAAAATACTACAACTAGAACTACTATATGACCCAGCAATCCCACTACTGGGCATATACCCTGAGAAGACCATAATTCAAAAAGAGTCACGTGGGCTTCCCTGGTGGCGCAATGGTTGAGAGTCCGCCTGCCGATGCAGGGGATGCGGGTTTGTGCCCCGATCCAGGAAGGTCCCACATGCCGCGGAGCGGCTGGGCCCATGGGCCATGGCCGCTGAGCCCGTGTGTCCGGAGCCTGTGCTCCACAACGGGAGAGGCCACAACAGTGAGAGGCCTGAGTACTGCAAAAAAAAAAAAGAGTCATGTACCAAAATGTTCATTGCAGCTCTATTTACAATAGCCAGGACATGGAAGCAACCTAAGTGTCCATCGACATATGAATGGATAAAGAAGTTGTGGCCCATATATAAAATGGACTATTACTCAGCCATAAAAAGAAACGAATTGAGTTATTTGTAGTGAGGTGGATGGACCCAGAGTCTCTCATACAGAGTGAAGTCAGAAAGAGAAAAACAAATACCGTATGCTAACACATATACATGGAATCTAAGAAAAAAAAAAAGATCATGAAGAACCTAGGGGTAAGATGGGAATAAAGACACAGACCTACTAGAGAATGGACTTGAGGATATGGGGAGAGGGAAGGGTAGGCTGTGACAACCTGAGAGAGTGGCATGGACATATATACACTACCAAACGTAAAACAGATAGCTAGTGGGAAGAAGCCGCATAGCACGGGGAGATCAGCTTGGTGGTTTGTGACCACCTAGAGGATTGGGATAGGGAGGGTGGGAGGGAAGGAGACACAAGATAGAAGAAATATGGGAACATATGTATAACTGATTCACTTTGTTATAAAGCAGAAACTAACACACCATTGTAAAGCAATTATACTCCAATAAAGATGTTAAGGAAAAAAAAAAAACCTATACATGTGTTAAAGTTCAGTGAACTGTTCACCAAAAACAAAAAAAGGTCTATTTACTTTATGCTAATTTAAAAAAAAAAATTTTTAAAAAGGAAATGGGAATATTAAAAAACAAACTACTGGGAGCTCCCTGGTGGCGCTGTGGTTAAGAATCCACCTACCAGGGCTTCCCTGGTGGCGCAGTGGTTGAGAGTCCGCATGCCGATGCAGGGGACACAGGTTCGTGCCCCGGTATGGGAAGATCCCACATGCCGCAGAGCAGCTAGGCCCGTGAGCCATGGCCGCTGAGCCTGCGCGTCTGGAGCCTGTGCTCCGCAACGGGAGGCCACAACAGTGAGAGGCCCACGCACCGCAAAAAAAAAAAAAAAAAAAAAAAGAATCCACCTACCAATGCAGTGGACACAGGTTCAAGCCCTGGTCTAGGAAGATCCCACATGGTGCGAAGCAACTAAGCCCGTGCGCCACAACTACCGAGCGTGCACGCTAGAGACCGCAAGCCACAACTACTGAGCCAACGCACCTATAGCCCGTGCTCTGCAACAAGATAGGCCACCACAATTAGAAGCCTGTCCTCTGCAATAAAGAGTAGCCCCCGCTCGCCGCAACTAGAGAAAGGCCGCATGCAGCAACGAAGACGCAACGCAGCCAAAAATAAATAAATAAAACAAATAAATTAAAAAAAAAAACTACTAACAAGTGACTTTCGTTAATACATAAAGAAATCACTAACAAGTGACATTAATTTCATACATAGAAAGGTTTCATGTATTTATTCAATGAATATTTAACTATGGACTACTTGTCAAATACACTTTTTTGAAATATATATTAAAAAGCTGAACAGAAATTATATAACAGCAGTGAGATTTTGATATATGTACTATGTGTTATTAGCTTATTAAATCCTCACAATTACTCTCAAAGGCACGTATTATTTTTCTTACTTTACCAATGCAGAAACCAAATCAGAGAAATTAAATAACTTGCCCAAAGTTGCTGAGATAATAGGTACTTGAGCTAGAAATTAAACATTAGTTTGCCTAATTCAGTGTCTGACCAAACAGTAGATGGTCAATTAATGCTGAATGAATGAATGCACATAAATGCATGCTCTATGATACAAGCTGCCTTCTGACATATTTTGTCATGTTAAATGTATGTATTCACATTTTAAAAGATAAAAGAATCTAGATGGATTAAATTAAATGGGTAATTTATTCATTAAATTCCTTTTGTAGTTAAGTTCACAGTTTTTAAAAGATCAGAATAAAATAACAGGACTATTTATGAAACATTAACCAGTTTATTGCACTTGCAAATAGTTTTCTTCTTTTTAGTGCTACATAATCTACTTGATATAGCAATCACAATGGAATGAAGAAAAAAGAAACAAACACAGATACTGTCATTTTCCCTTTCCTTAGAAATTCTTTAATAAAAAAAATCAAAAGACCAATTCACACCAACAGAATAATTTAAAACCAGTACATAAATTACCTTCAACTAGGTCTCCTTCCTTGACCATATACTCATACTTGGGCCATTTTGATGGTAGTATGTTTTAACACCAACCTCTCCAAAATAAAAGAGATGCTGAGAATAATTTTAAAAAGATTAAAAGACCTTTAGAAAGTTTAATAGACGTAAGAGAGTTTTGATGTTATCACATAACTGTTTGAGATCAACATTTTATGTCAATTCAATTTTCAGCAATATTTATTAAGTTTCCTATGATATTTAAGCGTTCTCTGCTAGTCATCAGAATTAGACTTAGGTACAACCTAGATTATGACACATACTGTTCAGAAAGGATTTAATAGCAGGACTATGACTGCTATCCTCAGAAAGGCCTACTTCTAAGGCTGCCCGTTGGCTGGTACCTGGGAACCTGGATTTGTGGAGGGGTCTCACCATTTTCCCTAACTGATAAGAGTTATTGTGCCTCAACTGTTTGTACAAACAAAGTGGTTTATGCTGAACACCTGCTTTCCTTTTAGGAGTCTGAAATTTTGTTATGTAACAGTCAGAGGGTGCCTACGTGACCAGCCCCGAATTAAAAACCTGAGAGCTGAGGCTTTAACAAGCTTCTCTGGTAGAAAACGTTTCATATGTGTTGTCACAACTTGTTGCTAAAGGAACTGAATATGTCCTCTGTGACTCCATTAGGAAAGGACTCTTAAACACTTGCACTTCCTCCAAATTTTGCCGAAGGCACCTTTTCCCTTTGCTGATTTTGCTTTGCATGCTGTCACTCTAAGAAATCCTAGCAATAAGAGCAACTACATGCTGAGCCCAGTGGGAACTCCCAGAAAATCATCAAACCTGGAGTCAGTCATGGGGCCTTCCTGACATACATACTAAAAGTTATCTGAGTAAAATGTATACTTACCATCTTACCAGGCAATGTGCTCTGGGAGGAAAGTCATTATTCATACACAGCAAATCTTGCATAGATTGTGGAATAACATCTACAGAAATATTTGATAATTAAAAAGTGAGTATGTTCATTCTAAGGCAGAATTTTATCATATGATTTAAAGAAATCATTCTATGACATGTCTTGCTAGTCCATGTAGTTTTGCAACTGCTTAACGATTTATATCTAAGGCTAACTCTAAGCTTTGGAGGAAGACCAGTGTCTCTCTTGCTCTCTCCCTTTTCTTTAAAAAAAAAAAAAAAAAAAAAAAGCCAGTCCATAAAAAAATATATATTGATATATATATCATTCCCATGTTTATAGTATGTTCCATTCTTCTAAATCATGATTCAAACAATTTCTCATTCCTTATTAGAAAACCTTGTTTTATTTGTTCTTCTTAGCCTGCCCTTGTCTTTATTTTTCTTCAAAATTATACTTAGAAGTCTGTCAACTCTATACCTCCTCCCATGGCTAGCCTTTGCTCACCCCTGGCCATCTTAAATATTCTTGTAAAACCACTACGCAGCTTCTCCTTTATAACCCATATATCTGTAAGTACTTGCACTACTATCCATAATAAGATACTAACATCAGTGATCATTACTTACACTCGTAAATGCATAATAAATTCAAAGCATAAAGAATAATGTCTATAAAAATATTTCCTGGAACCTCCCTGGAGGTCCAGTGGTTAGGACTCCGCACTTCCATTGTGGGGGGCGCAGGTTCGATCCCTGGTTGGGGAAGATCCCGCATGCCACGCTGTGCAGCCAAAAAAAAAAAAACAATTTCCTTTTGCTGTATAGCTATACTTGCTGAGCAAATTTGTATTTTGTTAATTTGAAAAAAGAATAGGAGAACACTAATGACTTGATGCTCTAATTAAAACAATAAGCAACTCCAATAAATAAAAGACCAGTGTTCAAATCTTCTGACCTCTGATAATCGTTTTAAACATGTATCTCCAAATTAACTGAGCTGATGGTTTGCTTGTAACTTCTACCATTAGTTACAGCTTCAATCACGACCAAATTAAAACTGCCCAATACATACACACATGCAGCAATAATGCCTTAACTACCTTAAATCCATTCACCTTCTCTCATCATACCACAGTCTCCTTTATCTATTCATCTCAGAAACACTGATTCTAGGGGCTTCCCTGGTGGCGCAGTGGTTGAGAGCCCGCCTGCCGATGAAAGGGACACGGGCTCATGCCCCGGTCCGGGAAGATCCCACATGCCGCAGAGCGGCTGGGCCTGTGAGCCACGGCCGCTGAGCCTGCGCATCCAGAGCCTGTGCTCTGCAACGGGAGAGGCCACAACAGTGAGAGGCCCGCGTACCGCAAAAAAAAAAAAAAAAAAAACAACTCTCTTAAAATGGATCTTTCTCTTAAAATGATTGATAATATAAAATCAAGTTCCCTTTGCAAGTTTGTAAATTATGCCTAGCAAATAAAATATATGCCTTTTTGGGGAAGAAACAAACTCTTAAAATTCTTTATTAAGCTGCAAATGATGTGTGCTAACTTGAATACTATTTGCAATGCTTATACAAGAGCCTGGTAAACATCAGTAATCATGAGATAGGTACTTATGTACAGTATCTTATTAAATCCTCCCATTAACCCTCCAGATAGTATTACTCCATTTTACAAATGAGATCAGTCAAATTTAGAAAGGTCAAGTAACTAGTAAGTAGAAAAACCAGAATTTTAACCCACTTGATCTAACTCTAAAGTCTGGGGTATATCCAAAACATGACACTGACTAATCCATAACTTTTAAAAAATTCTTCAAAGCCCAGCTTAGTTACTTAATTCTCTATAACATCTTCTCTAATCTCTCTGGACTAAAAGTGATCTTTCCTATTCTGAACTCCAGTAAGACTTTGTGCTTTGGGATGGCACTTATCACTTTTTACCTCTTATTATTGTTACTTACTTATAGACCTTATCTCCCCTACTGGAATGTAAATTTTTTTCAGTTGGGCTTAGCAGAGTACCAAGCACATCTCAGGCATTCAATAAGTATGTGCTGATTTAATTAATTTTAAAATAAATGATGCTGCAATTTTTCCTCTGCAAAGATCATACTCTATTTCAGATGTGGTGAAACGACTCTGCATACGTAAAATATCTCCAGAGGATACTACTTAAGAGAACTAAATTCATAATTCAAAATTATAATCACTCTTACAAGAGTTTAAAAATATGTAGTACAAACTTACCTTCTAATACTTCATCCTTTCCTTCTTTATCAGGGGATTCTTGTACAAGATAATGATGAGTGACTGAGAACTTGAAATCAGCAAATGAAATCTCATCTGATTTCTCTTCCCATGTGCCAGAAGTAAATATACCCTGTATTTGACAAAAAAAAAAAAAAAAAAAAGGAAAAACATCTACTTTATGGTATTCAATACTTACCATTAGGTTTATTAACCACAGATCTTTTTTCCCTTTTTCTGCCCATTAATCTAAAAGTTCGATCCTATATTTATCCTCCCCATAATAAAAGGAAAAGGAAAAATATGTAAGTGAATAAACAAAGAGGAAATTATTTTATAAACTATCACAGTGTTCCTTTAGAAGAAAATTCCCCTAGAATATTAACTATCAAGTGACTTACAAAATTGTAATTTTCAAGTAATTTTTATGAGTCTCTATATAAAATCATGAATATACAGTAAATCCCATGCCTCTTCACACACCAAAAAAAACCCAACATCTTCTCTACCAACAGCAGAATCTGTGAGTAGCTTTTAACTGAAAATAGTTAAATTTCATAAATTTTAAAAATTATAAAAAATACATATTATTTTTATTATAAAGATCTCAAATGTAATAACATCACTACGTGGTACACAGAATTACTGAATATCAGAAATTGCTTCAGAAAAAGAAAAGCAAATTTGTAAAATCAATTTAAGTCACATGAGATCTGTAGTACTTATTTGCTTAACAGGTTCTGCAAGCTTCTTTATCAAGCTTTGGCATTCAAATATTTTCAAATGAACAGCAACTTCTTCATTGGAAAATATTTTAATTAAAAGTTCCAAACAGCCCTCTTACTTACACAAC
Source organism: Lipotes vexillifer (assembly GCF_000442215.2). NCBI lineage: Eukaryota > Metazoa > Chordata > Mammalia > Artiodactyla > Lipotidae > Lipotes > Lipotes vexillifer. The sequence continues at coordinate 172,617 of NW_006790915.1, read as the reverse complement.
ATAACCATAAAAAAGGATTTTTGCCACAAGTCTCCCATAGCTATTCTTTCCACTGGAGAGATATTACAGATGGTCATTACAGCATAGCACCACCACTACAAGGCAGAAATACCAACTCAGCAACTTCCAAATATAGATAGCCCCAAACTAGACAGGAAAAATGTAAGGAATGATTCTCTGCATTACTGAATTTTTTAAAAGTGTTTTTCAGACTGTACCTAAGTTTTATGTGTTCCTGGCAAGGTATTTATAATTCCGAATCTTTTTATTAGGAGAATAATCACCATGTATGATACGTATCAAAAACTATGATTTTTATACATTGGGTTTCTTTAAAGTGAGGTTAACCTGTGTTAAGATATATATGGCCTGTACCAAAAGTCTCAAACTGCAGTAAGTAATAAATGATATACATAAGAGCTTGGTTTGCTAGGAAGAATGCCCACAATAAAGCAGTGAAAGCTACAACTAAGGTGGGGGGGAGAAGTCCGGAAAATGAGAGATAAGTCCCCTTTTCAAGCTTGCAGAAAACCTGAAATTTTTTTTGCCATATTTTTAATTGAAATATAGTCAATTTACAATGTTATGCTAGTTTCTGATGTACAGCAAAGTGATTCAGTTATACAATACATATTCTTTTTCATATTCTTTTCCATTATGGTTTATTACAGAATATTGAATATAGTTCCCTGTGCTATACAATAGGACCTTGCTGTTTATCCATTCTATATATAATAGTTTACACATCTGCTAGTCCCAAACTCCCAGTCCTCCCCTCCCCCTTGGCAACCAGAAGTCTGTTCTCTATATGTCTATGAGTCTGTTTCTGTTTCACAGGTAAGTTCATTTGTGTCATATTTTAGATTCCACATATAAGTGATACCATATGGTATCTGTCCTTTTCTTTCTGACTTACTTCACTTAGTATGATAATCTCTAGGTCCATCCATGTTGCTGCAAATGGCATTATGAAATATTCCCTTAAAATGATATAAGACACATTATCTGACCCTAATCCTGCATTCTAGGTACAACTGTCAACCTTACTGAACGGCTATCTCAAGGTGGATTTGGTTGTATTCAATATAGAGGGCATGTAGGTTCTGTATCCAAAACAAACTTTTTAAGATAATTTAGCTTAACTGAAAAACAACACTCCAACCTCCCTCCTTCAATTCCATTATGATACAGTCACTTGACACCAAATTCCAGTATGGTGTATATTTACTACTAGAACCAGAAAGGATAACTCTAGTTCAGAATTAATCTAGTAATTCATCAAAAATAACTTCTGATGGCCCTAATTAGACAATAAAAAGAATTAAGCACACAGACTAGAAAGAAAGCTGTCTGCATTCACAGATGGCATGATTATGTACATAACATATCCAAAGGAATCTACAAAGTACCCAAACTGAGTTTATAAAGTTGTGGAATTCAAGGTCAGTATACAAAAATCATGTGCATTTTTATATACATATACTGAGCAAATGCTTGGGAAATTAATTTTTTTTAAATACCACTCTTATAACATCAAAAAAACATCAAATACCTAGGGAAAAGACTTAATGAAAGATGAGCAAGAACTCTACCTAAAATACCTCAATGCATTACTAAAAGATAGTAAAGACCTAAACAGAGATATTTCATGTACATGGACTGGAAAACACACCACCATTAAGATGTCGATTCTCCCAAATTGATCTATAACTTCAACACAATCCTAATCAAAATCCCAGCAGGCATTTTGTAAAAACTGCCAAGCTGATTCTAAAACTAACATGAAAATCCAAAGACCCTAGAATAGCTAAAATAATTTTTGATGAAAAGTATACTACCTGATTTTAAGATTTACTTTGCTACAGCAATTAAGACAGTACAGTACTGGCATAAGGACAAATAGATCAATGAAACATAACAGATAGTCCAGAAATATATTCACACTAATACTTCATTTTACAACAGAGGAGCCTCTACAATTCGGGGAAAGGATGGTCTTTTCAACAAATGGTTCTGAAATAATTAGATATTCATATGGAAGAGAACACAGAATATCCTCACAACCTTAAAATAGGCAAAAATTCCTTTGACAAGACACGAAAGTCACTAACAATAAAATCAAAAACTGAGAAAATGAGCTTCACTAAAATAAACATGCTCATCAAAAGACACAATTAAGGGCTTCCCTGATGGCGCAGTGGTTCTGAGTCTGCCTGCCGATGCAGGGGACACGGGTTTGTGCCCCGGTCCAGGAAGATCCCACATGCTGCGGAGAGGCTGGGCCCGTGAGCCATGGCCGCTGAGCCTGCGTGTCCGGAGCCTGTGCTCCGCAACGGGAGAGGCCACAGCAAGGAGAGGCCCGCGTACCGCAAAAAAAAAAAAAAAAAAAAAGACACAATTAAAATGATTAGAAAAGCCACAGACTAATGGAAAAACTCAAAATACATTTATCTGACAAAAGACTCACAACCAGGATGTACGAGAATAATTTTTAAAACGAAACAATCCAATATTTTTTTAATGAGCAAAATACTTGAACACTTAGCAAAAGAAGGTATGAATGACTAATAGTTAACTGTGATGAATCACCAGATACTACTGAATTTCAGTAGTCGACAGCGAAATGCAAATTAAAACCACAATGAGATACCACTTCACACCCAGTAAGATGACTAAAAATAAAAATCTGACAATGCCAACTGTCAGAATGTAGAGCAACTTGAAATCTCACATACTGCTAAGAGTATACAATGGTATACAACCTTGTACTTTAGAAAAGTTTGGCAGTTTCTAATAAAACTGAACACAAGACCTAGCAATTCTGCTCCTAAGAATATACTCAAGAAAAATCAAAGCATATGTTCACCAAATTGTTCATAGCAGATTATTAATAAGAAAAAAATGGAAACAATTTAAATATTTATCAATAGGAGAAAGGATAAACACACTGTGGTACAGTCATACGATCCAAAAAATGATATGTGTAACATGGATGAATTCTTAAAATATTATGTTGAGCAAAAAGTCAGACACGAATGCATAGTGTATGATTCCACTTATATGAAACTCAAGAACAGGTAGAATTAATATATAGTGAAAGAAATAAGAACTATCATTACTTAAGGGATAGAGAGAAAAACAAGGAATCTTTCTGGGATGATGAAAATTGTTTTTTACTTTAGATGGTAGTAACACGGGTACATTCATTTGTCAAAATAAACTGTAAATCTGAATTTTGTCCATTTTACTGTATGTAAACTATAACCCAACAAAGAAAAAACATCAACAGAACACCTCTTTAAAAAGAGATAAGGAAATATGGGGGAATATTAAACTTCTGAGGAAAATGTGGTAGGTAGGGAGAGGAAGATGCTCTTTTTCCAAGAGAAAAGATAATGGCAATTATGTAAGAACAACATGCACTAAACATCATCATGTGGACCCAACAATCCTTTCCACTCATCTTTCAACTTAATAAATTTTAGGTAATTAAGAAATATTCTCAGCCAGAACTTTGGAGGGCCAAAGATCTCAGCAAGATAAAGGTCACTCTTTTAGTTGAGCCCTTCACAATGTCAGGCCCAGACTATTTTAATAGCTTTCTAGTGGTCTCTGTATCCCTAACCTACAATCCTCCTTCCACATGGTTACCTTCCTAAAATATAAATCTGATATTGTTCTTCTGTTTAAAATACTTTAGTGGATTTCCATAACCTATAAGTGGCTTCCAGAGATGTTTAATCAGGTATTCCTATCAGTAAAAGATTTTGAGTATCCACCTCCATGTATGTATATTTTTATTAACAAATTAAGCATTACTGTAGCAATATATTATGCATATGATATATAAAACAAAAACATTAAAAAGGGATATAAACGTAATATAATTAGAAGTCATAATACAAAAATGGCTCATCACAAGCACCTCTTAAGTGTGGCATTACTGGGTTGGCCAAAAGGTTCATTCGGCATTTTTCTGTAAGATGGCTCTAGTAGCACTTAGTTGTCTTTAACTTCATTTGAAACAATTTTGTTAGACTGTATGTGACAGCTGTCATATCAGCATGCATTTAAGAAAAGACTTATCAAAACTGGTGAATTTTTGTGTAGCCATTTTAACATTGAAGATGAAAGAAAAAAAGCAACATTTTCGGCATATTATGCTTTATTATTTCAAGAAAGGTAAAACGCAACTGAAATGTAAAAATAAGATTTGTGCAGTGTATGGAGAAGGTGCTGTGACTGATCGAATGTGTCAAAAGTGGTTTACGAAGTTTTGTGCTGGAGATTTCTCGCTGGACGATGCTCCATGTTCAGGTAGACCAGTTGAAGTTGACAGCGATCAAATCAAGACATTAACTGAGAACAATCAACGTTATACAGTGCAGGAGAGAGCCGACATACTCAAAATATCCAAATCAAGCACTGAAAATCATCTGCACCAGCTTGGTTATGTGAATCGCTTTGATGTTTGGGTTCCACATAAGTTAAGTGAAAAAAAACTTTTTGACTGTATTTCTGTATTCAATTCTCTACTTAAATGTAACGAAAATGTTCCGTTTTTAAAATAAATTGTGACAGGCGATGAAAAGCGGATACTGTACAATAATGTGGAACGGAAGAGATCGTGGAGAAAGTGAAATGAACCGCCACCAACCACACCAAAGGCCCGTCTTCATCCAAAGAAGGTGATGTTGTATATATGGTGGGATTGGAAGACAGTCCTTTATTATGACCTCCTTCTAGAAAACCAAACGATTAATTCCAACAAGTATTGCTCCCAGTTAGACCAACTGAAAGCAGCACTCAACAAAGAGCGTCCAGAATGAGTCAAGAGAAAACACATAACCTTCCATCAGGATGACGCAAGACCGCATGTTTCTCTGATGACCAGGCAAAAACTGTTACAGCTTGGCTGGTTCTGATTCATCCGCTGTATTCACCAGACATTGCATCTTTGGATTTCCATTTATTTCGGTCTTTATAAAATTCTCTTAATGGAAAAAATTTCAGTTCCCTAGAAGACTGTAAAAGGCACCTGGAAGAGTTCTTTGCTTAAAAAGGTAAAAAGTTTTGGGAAGATGGAATTATGAAGTTGCCTGAAAAATGGCAGAAGGTAGTGGAACAAAAGGGTGAATACGTTTTTCAATAAAGTTCTTGGTGAAAATGAAGAATGTGTCTTTTATTTTTACTTAAAAACCGAAGGCACTTCTTGGACTTGTAGAAACACAAACCCACCAGACTTGGCCCCACCCCTTTGCTGGTTTATCTCCCACGGTTACCTTCCACCTACCCTGTGTTACGATCCTAACAACTTGTATTTCCTCAGAGGTGTGCTTTATGTTTGACATCTGGGCACAGACTATTTATCCTGCTCTTCTCTACTTCCTCTTAGCACACCTTTCACATATTCATTCTTCAAAACTCATCCTAAATGTTATTTCCTGTAGAAAATCTGCTTTACCTCCATGAAAGGTAATGATCCTCAATGTCTTGTTCAAATCATTAGAATGGCTTCTTATTCAAGTCACTTACTTATTATATATCTATTTCTCCATTAGACTGTAATGAGCAAAGACCACGGTCTATTCTTTGCAGCCCAGAACTTAACAGTGCCTACATGCTTAATAAGTATCTTAGGAATTACCTTTATCAGTATTCACAAAGAAACCCATATTTTCCAAATATACTGGAAATATTTCAGTAAGTACACAGAATATATAGTCTGAGGTCTAGTCTAACAACCTGAAATACCACACAACCCAGTCCCTAAAGGTATGCTCTCTGACTTGAACTGACATATGTACATCACAGTCCTCATGTTGAGTTCCTCGTGAAGTTAATTTCCTCATGGTATAAATCAAACATGTGGATAAACTCACTGCCTTCCTGGATTAAGACATTTTCTGTAACACCTAAACATAAGCCATCTTTAAGATTTATTGGTTACCAGAATCAATTTCACATCATAAACAAGCTACCATTAAAAATATAATCTTTCATTATAAAACTAAAACTGTTTAAATTACTGTTTAACAAATTATTAAATTTTTTTTCTTCTACTGACAAAAGCAACACATTATTGAAGAGGAAAAAAAATAGTGAAGCATAAAACCTAGTGGTTTTTTTCCATTTCTTTTTTTGAAGAGCACAGAGCTGTGGTTCTCACCCTTATTAGACTTCATAATCAACTACAAGGCTTTCAAAAACATACTGATGGGCTTCCCGGGTGGCGCAGTGGTTGAGAGTCTGCCTGCCGATGCAGGGGACGCGGGTTCGTGCCCCGGTCCGGGAGGATCCCGCGTGCTGCGGAGCGGCTGGGCCCGTGAGCCATGGCCGCTGGGCCTGCGCGT
>NW_006790915.1:157095-166247 GCF_000442215.2 Lipotes vexillifer | reverse complement strand
AAACAAAAAAAAAAAAAAAAAAAAAACATACTGATAACTAGGCTCCAGAACAGACTAATTAAATCAGAATCTCTGAGGTTGTGTCAAAACCCTACAATTTTTCAAAAGCTCCCCAAGTGATTCTAATGTGCAACCAGGGTAATCAAGACCTTGGTATAAAGCTAAAAATGAAAGTTTTCATGCACTGATGGAGGAAATCCTTTTGAACGTTTGCAGTATTGAAATACAAATATTAAAAAGCCATCTATCTATGTTGGGACAACTGAATATCCGCATGCAAAAAAAAAGTTGGAACCTTTATCCTTACACTAGGCATGAAAACTAACTCAAAATGGATGACAGACCTAAATGGAAGAGCAAGAACTATAGACACCATCAAGAAAGTGAAAAGACAGCTCACAATACATGCTGCAACATGGCAAATGGGAAAAAATGTGTGAATTATGTATCTCATAAGGGACTTGTATCCAGAATATACAAAGAACATTTACAAATGAATAATAAAAAGACAATCCAATTTAAAAATGGGCAGGAGGCTTCCCTGGTGGCGCAGTGGTTGAGAGTCTGCCTGCCGATGCAGGGGACACGGGTTCATGCCCCGGTCCGGGAAGATCCCACATGCCGCGGAGCGCCTGGGCCCATGAGCCACGGCCACTAAGCCTGCGCGTCCAGAGCCTGTGCTCTGCAACGGGACAGGCCACAACAGCGAGAGGCCCGCGAACCGCAAAAAAAAATAAAAATTAAATAAAAATAAAAATGGGCAGGGACTTTCCTGGTAGTCCAGTGCTTAAGACTCCAAGCTTCCACTGCAGGGGGCGCGGGTTTGATCCCTGGTCAGCAACTAAGATCCCACATGCTGCCCAGTGCAGCCAAAAAAGTAAAAGGAAATAAATAAATCTACTTTAGAAAAAAAATGGGCAGAGGATCTGAATAGACAGTTCTCTAAAGAAGATATACAAGTGGCCAATAAGAACATGAGAAAGGGACTTCCCTGGTAGCGCAGCAGTTAAGAATCCGCCTGCCAATGCAGGGGAAATGGGTTCGAGCCCTGGTCTGGGAAGATCCCACATGCTGCAGAGCAACAAAGTCCAGGCACCACAACTACTGAGCCTGTGCTCTGGAGCCCACGAGCCACAACTACTGAGCCCACAGACTGCAACTACTGAAGCCCACGCGCCTAGAGCCCGTGCTCTGGAACAAGAGAAACCACCGCAATGAGAAGCCTGCGCACCACAACAAAGAGTAACCCCCACTCGACGCAACTAGAGAAAGCCCATGCACAGCAACAAAGACCCAATGCAGCCAAAAAATATAAATTAATAAATTAAAATAACGTGAGAAAATGTTCAACATGAACAGCCATTAGGAAACTGCAAATCAAAGCCACAATGAGACATCACTTCATATCCACTAGGATGGCTATAAATAAAAGATAATATCAAGGGAGGAGATCAATTGGCGGAGTAGGAGAATGCTGAGCTCACCTCCCCACAGGAACACATCACAATACAGCTACATGAGGAATTCTTATTGAAAACAAACTGGAGAACGATAGAAAGACTCTTCTTCAACCAAGGCTATGAGGAAAGATCCACACAAAGTCAGGTAGAAAGTGAGGAGAAGCAATCAGGATCTGCAGTACTAGGAGGGGACACAGAAGAGGAGACGGATATCACAGGCTCAGAGATCCTCCGTGGGGAGTGAGTGGTCCAAGCCACATATTGAGCACCACCTCTCTGGGGTTCAATACCAGGAAGATGTGTCTCCTTAGCTGGTTTGAAAACTAGTGGGACTTATAGGAGGGCTATAAGAAACCGAGATTCTACTCCTGAAGAATGCACACACATGCTTGCTTACTCCCAGGAATAAGGCCTAGGAAGAAGAGTGAAACTTCCTTGGGCTCTGGCTGGTTTCCCAAAACCACACACAAACTGTGGGCACCCTGGCCCACACCAAACACCTCTCCAGCACCTCTAGCTATTTATTTATTTATTTAATTTATTTATCTTTGGCTGCACTGGGTCTTCATTGCTGCATGCGGGCTTTCTCTAGTTGTGGTGAGCGGGAGCTACTCTTCGTTACGGTGCACGGGCTTCTCACTGCAGTGGCTTTTCTTGTTGCAGAGCACGGGCTCTAGGCGCACAAACTTCAGTAGTTGTAGCACACGGGCTCAGGAGTTGTGGCTTGCAGGCTCCAGAGCGCTGACTCAGTAGTTGTGGCACACAGGCTTAGCTGCTCCGCGGCATGTGGGATCTTCCCAAACCAGGGCTCGAACGCCTGTCCCCTGCATTGGCAGGAGGATTCTTAACTACTGTGCCACCAGGGAAGCCCCAGACATTTTTTAAATGTCTGTACAGGTTACTTCCCTGCCCTTCAGGATAAGAACTACACCCACTGAGTGTCTACTAAGCCAAGTAATTAATGTGTAATTATGTGTGTATGTGCATGTTTGTGTATCTGCATACATAAAATCTCCTAATGCTGTCATATAAGTTTCAACCCTATTTTATAGATAAGAAAAGGTTCAAAGATTTAAAAACCTGTCCAAGACTACCATACCATTAAGCACTAAAGCTAGAATTTGATCCACCACAGCCTGGTTCTTTCCACTAGAAGCTAAGGCAGATAGACATAAACACACACATAAACATACATAAATTCAATAGTACATATGCGAACAAGATAAACAAGGAGAACGATATATGGGTCAGAGCTTAAGGAGATGGTTGGATAAATACCAAGTGAGTCAGAAATGGATTCATTCAGAAAAGTGGATCACCATTAGTCTGTAGGTAAGGTAAGGCTAATAAGAAAGAACAGATAATGGTCTGGGGCGGGACACTGGATGTCAAATTCAGGGAAGAAATAGTCCAATTCAGCTGAAGTTTCCTACAGGGAATAGAGAAAAAAAAGGTAGAGAGAGACCTGACAGTGGATGTCTACGAATATCAGTTCTAGGAGTTTCAACTTCACCCTGTGGGCAATGAAGAGCCTTTGAAGGCTTCTGTGTAGGCCTGTAAGGTGATAACGGTATTAGTTGAGGAGAATTCCTCTGAACACCCTGGATGGAAAGAAGAAATAGGAAAGAGCTAAGGTAGGGAAGAGGATAGGAAAAAATATTTGCAGGTTATATATCATATATTAGGTAGGCCAAAACGTTCGTTCGGGTTTTTCCATAACATCTTATGGAAAAACCCGAACGAAAGTTTTGGCCAACTCAATAAGAGACTAATATCTAGAATGTAATAAAGAACTCTTACAACTTAACACGTGCATTAAAAAGTGAGCAAAGAGACCTTCAAGATGGCAGAGGAGTAAGACATGGAGTTCACCTTCCTCCCCACAAATATATCAGAAACACATCTACATGTGGAACAACTCCTACAGAACACCTACTGAACTCTGGCAGAAGACTGAGACTTCGCAAAAGGCAAGAAACTCCCCACGTACCTGGGTAGGGCAAAAGAAAAAAGAAAAAACAGAGACGAAAGAATAAGGACAGGACCTGCACCTCTGGGAGGGAGCTGTGAAGAAGGAAAAGTTTCCACACACTAGGAAGCGCCTTCACTAGCTGAGACCGAGGGTGGGCAGGGGGAAGCTTCAGAGCCACAGAGGACAGCGCAGCAACAGGGGTGCAGAGGGCAAAGCGGAGAGACTCCCGCACAGAGGATGGGCGCTGACCAGCACTCACCAGCCCAAGAGGCTTGTCTGCTCACCCACCAGGACGGGCAGGGGCTGGGAACTGAGGCTCGGGCTTCGGAGATCAGATCCCAGGGAGAGGACTGGGGTTGGCTGCATGAAAACAGCCTGAAGGGGGCTAGTGCGCCACAGCTAGCCAGGAAGGAGTCCGGGAGAAACTCTGGACCTGCCTAAGAGGCAAGAGACCATTGTTTTGGGGTGCACAAGCAGAGGGAATTCAGAGCACCACCTAAACGAGCTCCAGAGATGGGCGCAAACCGCAGCTATCAGCACGGACACTACAGACGAGCATGAGACTCTAAGGCTGCTGCTGCAGTCACCAAGAAGCCTGTGTGCAATCACAGGTCACTATCCACACCACCCATCCCAGGAGCCTGTGCAGCCCGCCACTACCAGGGTCCCATGATCCAGGGACAACTTCCCCAGGAGAACACATGGGGCCTCAGGCTGTTGCAATGTAACACCGGCCTCTGCTGTCGCAGGCTCGCCCTGCATTCTCTACAGCCCCCCGTCCCCCAGGCCTCAGTGAGCCAGAGCCCCCTAATCAGCTGCTACTTTAAACCCATCCTGTCTGCGCAGGAACAGATGCCCTCAGGAGACCTACACGCAGAGCCGGGGCCAAATCCAAAGCTGAACCCCAGGAGCTGTACAAACAAAGAAGAGAAAGGGAAATCTCTCCCAGCAGCCTCAGGAGCAGCGGATTAAAGCTCCACAATCAACTTGATGTACCCCGCATCTCTGAAGTACCATAATAGACAAAAGATCATCCAAAATTGAGGCGGTGGACTCTGGGGGCAACTGTAGACTTGAGGTTTGCTTTCTGCATCTAATTTATTTCTGGTTTTATGTTTATCTTAAGTTTAGTATTTAGAATTTATCATTGGTAGATTTATTGATTTGCTTGCTCTTTTTTTTATAAGGATTATTTTTTTTCCTTTTTGTCTTTTTGTGGGTGTAGATGTATGCTTCTTTGTGTGATTTTGCCTGTATAACTGCTTTTAACCACTCATCCTACGGTTCTGTTTTTGTTTTTGATTTTTTAGTATAGTTTTTAGCGCTTGTTATCATTGGTGGATTTGTTTTTTGGTTTGGTTGCTCTCTTCTTTCTTTTCTTTTTTTTATTACTTTTAAATTTTTTGTTATTTTTAATAATTTTTTTATTTTTTATTTTAATAACTATTTTTTTTAAAAAAATTTTTCTCCCTTTTCTTCTGAGCCATGTGGCTGACAGGGTCTTGGTGCTCCGGCTGGGTGTCAGGCCTGTGCCTCTGAGGTGGGAGAGACGAGTTCAGGACTTTGGTCCACCAGAGACCTCCCAGCTCCAAGTAATAACAAATGGCAAAAGCTCTCCCAGAGATCTCCATCTCAATGCTAAAACCCAGCTCCACTCAACGACCAGCAAGCTACAGTGCTGGAAACCCTATGTGAAACAACTAACAAGACAGGAACACAACCCCACCCATTAGCACAGAGGCTGCCTAAAATCATAATAAGGCCAGAGACACCCCAAAACACACCACCAGATGCTGTCCTGCCCACCAAAAAGACAAGATCCAGACTCAGCCATCAGAACACAGGCACCATTCCCCTCCACCAGGAAGCCTACAAAACCGACTGAAGCAACCTTAGCCAATGCGGACAGACACCAAAAACAACAGGAACTACGAACCTGCAGCCTGTGAAAAGCAGACCCCAAACACAGTAAGGTAAGCAAACTGAGAAGAGAGAGAAACACACAGCAGATAAAGGAGCAAGGTAAAAACCCACAAATCACACAAAGGAACAGGATATAGGCAGTCTACCTGAAAAACAATTCAGAGTAATGATAGTAAAGATAATCCAAAATCTTGTAAATACAACAGAGAAAATACAAGAAACACTGAACAAGGACCTAAAAGAACTAAAGAGCAAACAAATAATGATGAACACCACAATGAATGAATTTGAAAAATCTCTAGAAGGAATCAATAGAGAATAAATGAGGCAGAAGAATGGATAAGGGACCAGGAAGATAAAATAGTGGAAATAACTACCACAGAGCAGATTAAAAAAAAAAGAATAAAAAGAATTGAGGAGAGTCTCAGAGACCTCTGGGACATTAAACCAACCAACATTCAAATTATAGGGGTCCAAGAAGAAGAAGAAAGAAAGAGACTGAGAAAATATTTGGAAAAATTATAGTTGAAAACTTCCCTAACATGGGAAAGGAAATAGTCAATCAATACCAGGAAGGGCAGAGAGTCCCATACAGGATAAAACCTAGGAAAAACACACCAAGACACATACTAAGCAAACTATCAAAAATTAAATACAGAGAAAACATATTAAAAGCAGCAAGGTAAAAACAACAAATAACACACAAGGGAAGCCCCATAAGGTTAACAGCTGATCTTTCAGCAGAAACTCTGCAAGCCAGAAGGGACTGGCAGGACATATTTAAAGTGATGAAAGAGAAAAACCTACAACCAAGATTACTCTCCCCAGCAACAATCTCTTTCAGATTCGAGAGAGAAATTAAAACCTTTAGAGATAAGCAAAAGCTAAGAGAATTCAGCACCACCAAACCAGCTTTACAACAAATGTTAAAGGAACTTCTCTAGGCAGGAAACACAAGAGAAGGAAAAGACCTACAATAACAAACCAAAAACATTAAGAAAATGGTAACAGAAACATACATATCGATAACTACCTTAAATGTAAATGGATTAAATGCTCTAAGCAAAAGACTCAGACTGGCTGAATGGATACAAAAACAGAACCCGTATATATGCTGTCTACAAGAGACCCACTTCAGACCTAGGGACACATACAGACTGAAAGTGAGGGGATGGAAAAAGGTATTCCATGCAAATGGAAATCAAAAGAAAGCTAGAGTAGCAATTCTCACATCACACAAAATAGACTTTAAAATAAAGATTATTACAAAAGACAAAGAAAGATACTACATAATGCTCAAGGTATAAATACAAGAAGAAGATATAACAATTGTAAATATTTAGGCACACAACATACGAGCACCCCAACACATAAGACAAATGTTAACAGCCATAAAAGGGGAAATGGACAGTAACACAATCATAGTAGGGGACTTTAACACCCCACTTTCACCAATGGACAGATCATCCAAAATGAAAATTAAGAAGGAAACACAAGCTTTAAATGATACAATAAACAAGATGGACTTAAGTGATATTTATAGGACATTCCATCCAAAAACAACAGAATACATCTCAAGGGCTAATGGAACATTCTCCAGGACAGATCATATCTTGGGTCACAAATCAAGCCTTGAGTAAATTTAAGAAAATTGAAATCATATCTGACCACAACGCTAAAACTAGATTATCAACTGCAGGAAAAAAACTGTACAAAATACAAACACATGGAGGCTAAACAATACACTGCTAAATAACCAAGAGCTCACTGAAGAAATCAAAGAAGAAATCAAAAAATACCTAGAAACAAATGACAATGAAAACACGATGACCCAAAACCTATGGGATGCAGCAAAAGCAGTTCTAAGAGGGAAGTTTATAGCAATACAATCCTACCTCAAGAACAAGAAACACCTCAAACAACCTAACCTTGCACCTAAAGCAATTGAAACTGTGATTAAAAATCTTCCAACAAACAAAAGCCCAGGACCAGATGGCTTCACAGGTGAATTCTATCAAACACTTATAGAAGAGCTAACACCTATCCTTCTCAAACTCTTCCAAAATATAGCAGAGGGAGGAACACTCCAAAACTCATTCTTACAAAGCCACCATCACCCTTATACCAAAACCAGAGAAAGATGTCACAAAGAAAGAAAACTACAGGCCAATATCACTGATGAACATCGATACAAAAATCCTCAACAAAATACTAGCAAACAGATTCCAACAGCACATTAAAAGGATCGTACACCATGATCAAGCAGGGCTTATCCCAGGAATGCAAGGATTCTTCAGTATACACAGATCAATCAATGTGATAAACCACATTAACAAATTGAAGGAGAAAAACCATATGATCCTCTCAAATGATGCAGAAAAAGCTTTCGACAAAATTCAACACCCATTTATGATAAAAATCCTGCAGAAAGTAGGCATAGAGAGAACTTACCTTAACATAATAAAGGCCATATATGACAAACCCACAGCCAACATCATTCTCAATGGTGAAAAACTGAAACCATTTCCTCTAAGATCAAGAACAAGACAAGGTTGTCCACTCTCACCACTATTATTCAACATAGTTTTGGAAGTTTTAGCCACAGCAATCAAAGAAGAAAAGGAAATAAAAGGAATCCAAATCGGAAAAGAAGAAGTAAAGCTGTCACTGTTTGCAGATGACATGATACTATACATAGAGAATCCTAAAGATGCTACCAGAAAACTACTAGAGCTAATCAATGAATTTGGTAAAGTAGCAGGATACAAAATTAATGCACAGAAATCTCTGGCATTCCTATACACTAATGATGAAAAATCTGAAAGTGAAATCAAGAAAACACTCCCATTTACCACTGCAACAAAAAGAATAAAATATCTAGGAATAAACCTACGTAAGGAGACAAAAGACCTGTATGCAGAAAACTATAAGAGACTGATGAAAGAAATTAAAGATGGTACAAATAGATGGAGAGATATACCATGTTCTTGGATTGGAAGAATCAACATTGTGAAAGTGACTATATTATCCAAAGTAGTCTACAGTTTCATTGCAATCCCTATCAAACTAACAATGGCATTTTTAACAGACCTAGAACAAAACATTTCACAATTTGTATGGAAACACAAAAGACCCCGAATAGCCAAAGCAATCTTGAGAAAGAAAAATGGAGCTGGAGGAATCAGGCTCCCTGACTTCAGACTATGCTACAAAGCTACAGTAATCAAGACAGTATGGTACTGGAACAAAAGAAGAAATATAGATCAATGGAACAGGATAGAAAGCCCAGAAATAAACCCACACACATATGGTCACCCTATCTTTGATAAAGGAGGCAAGAATATACAGTGGAGAAAAGACAGCCTCTTCAATAAGTGGTGCTGGGAAAACTGGACAGGTACATGTAAAAGCATGAAGTTACAACACTCCCTAACACCATACACAAAAATAAACTCAAAATGGATTAAACACCTAAATGTAAGGCCAGACACTATCAAACTCTTAGAGGAAAACATAGGCAGAACACTCTATGACATAAATCACAGCAAGAATCTTTTTTACCCACCTCCTAGAGAAATGGAAATAAAAACAAGAATAAACAAATGGGACCTAATGAAACTTCAAAGCTTTTGCACAGCAAAGGAAACCATAAACAAGACCAAAAGACAACCCTCAGAATGGGAGAAAATATTTGCAAATTAAGCAACTGACAAATGATCAGTCTCCAAAATTTACAAGCAGCTCATGCAGCTCAATAACAAAAAAACAAACAACCCAATCCAAAAATGGGCAGAAGA